>NW_027498922.1:0-85285 GCF_021521415.1 Bidens hawaiensis
GTATGTATTAATTATTATGCGAAGCAGGAATGGGTAGTTGAACACTTACGTGATAGGATATATAAGAATGGGTCTGCCTATATATGCAGAGTTGCAGACTAGATAATTTTATTAGATAATTATAGAAAATTGCAAGGTGGAGAAATATCTATGAAAAATTTTCGTCCAACAATATCAAGTTGGAGAAATATCTACCCAACTAATGATAAGATAACATTACATTTTCAGACAGCTGTGAGCATACCCTCGAATCTCAATGGATCACTTAGATGTCTTTGGATAGTGATGACGTGGGTACCCTCATCTAGTGGCGGATCCAATATTAGTGAGTTCACTATTCGGATTGGTTCGGTTGTTCGGGTCAGTTCGAAGTTTCCGGTTGTTTCAATGATTCGAGTTAGTTAAGGTTTATAACATAATAAAAATACGATATAATAACCAAAATATATATATCCGAATCAAAAGTCAAAACACTAAATAAAATAATTTTTTTTAACAAATTTCGGTTAACAAATTTCAACATATAAACAAATAAACATCATGGTTGGTCAGCCAAAATAAACAAATTTCGGTTAATCCTTACTCTTCTAATAAAGTAAAATACTGGTGCTGACGTGGCAGCGTGAAAGCTGCTCCTGGTGATGAAAAATCCCGCTCAAATTTCCTTTGTATACGGAGTTTGATTTGGGTCAAAACCCATTTATCCGGGTTATATATTTGATAATTATTCTAAATAAACAATTCATTCTAGGGTTTCGAGGCCACCAAATTGCCGTTCTTTAATCTCCTGTCTCAAGCTCCTCTGTGTTTAGGTAATGATCAATAATAACTAATTGATCAATTATCTTAACATAATGATTCATTTAATCTTGGGTCGAATGCTCATGTTGTTTCAAGTCTATTTTGCAATATCGTACCAAATTGTGGAACATTTGTTACTGCATAATCAGATTTCAGCCACATCCATAAACCCATAATCGTATTGGATTGGATTCGATTGATTATGTGTTTTAAATGTGACCTCTATTTATTTAGTGCTGGATAAAGTTCTTTACTTTGTCTATTAGAAGCTTCACCAACTATTTTTAATTATTGATTTTTAGTATCCAACTGATTGGAAGCATTTAGGACCCAGAAGTGCTTGAAACAAACTGGAGTTCCAGTAAAAGGTAATTTCTTATTTTATATTCAATACCCCGGTAGTTTATGTAATGTTTAAATGTTGCTCAAATCCTATATTATATGCATACAACCTTTTGGATTGTTAATATTAAAAAATCATACTATTATTCTTACGAATATAGGCTTAAGTGATATTATAAAACTGGTTATTTAGAAAAACTATAAAAATATGGACAAATGATGTTATAGGTCGAGCTGGCCCGTTTTCAAAACAACATGGGTTTTGTAATTTGGATAGAAACTATTGTCAAACTAACGTGTTCTGCAACTTTTAATCTTAATGTTTGATTGTAGATTATGTCCGTTAATCATCTCTTTTGCAATTAAGCATGCAAAGTAATCTAGAGGTAATGAATTTGGCTATGTTTTAAACTTATTATGTTATCTAATTATATATATAATTTCTAAAAGTGATTATCAAATTATTATTAGTAGTAGTAGTACATTATTGTGGCATCTTACTATGATATTTGCTTTTATACAGTGAGCTCTAACGTGGACAATAGCTCAACTGATATGTGAGTGCTATAATTGTGATTCATGTAAGCTAAGCATCATTTTCCCAAATTAGCATTCTTTATCTATATGTTATCTGCTTCTTTTGTCACTTATATTTATACTATTTTGTTTAGGGCCAGAGTAGCTTAATACATAAAGACTGGTGATTGCTATCTTTGAAGTGACTCTGAACTATCTACACAGATTACAACACATTATAACAAGTGGTAGTACTTAGCACTGGTCCTCCATAACATAGTTACATCCAAATTAATATACATCATAACAATACATCGTTAAGTATCCTATTTATAGGTAAATGCTTTGAATTCAAGGTTATGCTCGTGGGAGGAGAAATTGGAATGAATAGCAGAAATCTAATCAATAACAGATTGCATTGGTTTACTATACAAGCAGATTTGGTGTTGGTTTATGTCAAACAACATATTCAAGTCGATTTAGTAACATATAAAGATTGCTTGCTAAATGAACTTTTGCGCCAAGGGTATTTATAAAATTCAAATTTGTTGTTAGTTAATTGATTTGAAACTTGATTGTTGGTTGCACTTTTGTTCAGGGTAATTTGTTGCATTTTAGGCTTCAAGGGCACAATCAGAATTTTGCTTTTAATCTAGGATTTTAATTACCGGTCAAGATTTAAACAGTTAGATTTTGAATAAACAAAACAATTGCAGACGTGGGCATGCTCCGTTACTTTCTTTTGAGTGTCAATATTTTGGAACTAAGCATACTAACCATTCATGTTTCTTTAGAGAAATACGACCAGTGCAAGTTATGGGGAAAAAGAATAAGCGATTTACAAATGTTAATCCTCAACAAGCTGCGGGAGCTGGTTTTGGCTTGAAGATTGGGGTTAGTGCTTTTACGCGATAGAAAGGTTTTGAGGGGCTATCAACAAAGTTGTTCGAGTTATATGAATAACGATTTGTAACATAATTTGAAGCCTAATACTTCTAATTTTTGAAATGGTGATATATTATTAGGCTATGTGTAGTGGAGGGGCTACAAAATGAGGCGTTCTGCGTCATGTGGCAAATAATATGTTTTTGTTTTTGGGGTGTAATGGTGTTGTAGCCCTATATATATATATATATATATATATATATATATATATATATATATATAGGGGATGGATCTTGCGAAAAGTGATATCACAGCGAGAAGTGCGAGAAGTGAATGTATAACTCCATTAATCCTTAATTTAACTCCATTTCATATGATGTGACATACATATATGTAGGTTGGTTGTATTTATGTCTTAATTACACAGTCAAACCAATCTACAAACATATAAATGTACCGAGCCACATTCAAACCTATGTACCTACACACATACAAACATACATACACATATACAAACATACGTACCTACACACATACATATGCACCTACATAACGACCTACACATAAAAAAGGGAGTAAAAATAGGGATTAATGGAGTTACACCTTCACTTCTCGCACTTCTCGCTGTAAAAAAACTCCTGAAATGATCCAATACCTATATATATATATATCACACTCACAACCATTAAAATAATAATAAAAACAAATCATGCATAGGCGAGAAATATACCTTACCCACCACCTTTTCGCCCCTTTTGTCGCCCACGGGGGCGGTGTTGACGCCCCATTTCACCCAAATTCGCCCCTATTTCCCGCCCACTACACATGGCCTTAGGGATATCAATCTTTTTGGATGCAAATATATAATTCATTTATAATCAGGTTGTATTTTATGAATTGTAACATTATGCTATTTATGTAATATATCACTTAATGTTATATAAAGATTTTTTCTCATTTATTATTTTTTTTTACAATATACGGCCGACCGTGTAAATACACGGGTACGTATCTAATCTACACATTAGAGATAGATGTAAAGGTGTGATATTTTTTTCCGCATACATTATGAACTTATAGTTTAGGTTATATTGAATATCTATAATTTGAAGTGTCCCGTGTATTACACGGGTTCTAAAGCTAGTTTTAACTAATAAATAAAATATTCCAATCAAAAGATAAAAAAAATCATCAGGGTGGCTCAGCTGGGGTTTGATGGAGAGTTAAAAGCATTGTTGAACAATGTGGGCTACTGGGCTTAGGAATGTGACCCTAATTAATAAGTTAACCACCTAAATATTGCGAAAAAAAATAAAAGATGAATGTTGAAAGAGGGATCCGAACCTGACTTCTCACGTTAGGAACACAAGATGTTTACCACTAAACCACATATCATTTCAATCAGAAAATATATATGAGTTCACTTTCATATTTTATATAGACGTTTTATATTAAATTCGAAACTCAATGAGTTCCTGTGAACCCGCACCATCATATGTAGCTTTGCCCCTACCCTATTCACTCATAAGCTAAAGAAGCCCAAAAACTAAGAAGCCACAAGCTCCAGCTGCTAAGCTGGAAAGCTTGAAGCTTCACCACCATAACTGACCTGGCAAGGGAAGCTCCTTGCTACAATAACCCTCAGTCTGTCACCTCTAATGTAACATAAAGTTAAAGTCTGACATCTCAGATTTGACATAAAGCTGAAGTCTAAAGAAAAACAACTATGTCTCCTTGCATACTACAAGTTACATAAAAAGGACGACTTGTCTGAGTAAGCTAAAAGGAGAAGTTAACTCATTCCTCTTATGGAAGCTTAAGCTTCCCCAGGGAAACCCCCACACCACCTATAAAAGGAGACCCCCACATATGGTGTGATCACATTTCCTCTACAATCTCTTTTCATTCCTACTCTTCCAATCTCACTATATTCTCTTACTCTCTCTCTAGAATAACACTTTCCAGAATATAATCTTCAAATTATTACTCACTAAAAGATACCCCTCTTTGAAGAGTAATTATCATTCACTGAGCTATTAGTCCTCTAAGTTTTAGTTTCACGAGATGCTAAGGCATAATACTATCAGTTCACTCCAAACCCAACGACCAGTTACCGGTTAAGTGATGAGCGGTTGAAAAGCATGTGTTAAATATATCTAATTATTAGTTTTTAACTCTAACTATGTATGAAGAAAGTTTACTTTGAGCTTGTTTTATGTTTCAGGTTAAAATGGAGAATATATAACAAGAGTCTGTTAGATTGCTTGGAGAGTGAAGAATAAAAGTTCATCCTGAAAACTTATGTGTGTGGAATAACAGAAATAAGAAAATGAAGATGTGAACGCATACATGTGGTGTGGACCCGTGGTATATGTATGTGTACGTATGGTTAGAGCATCAACGACGACATCCACAAACCGCCACATAATGGTCACATCTTATTCCAAACTTTTCTCAAAAACCCTAACTCTTTCTACAACAACAAACCTTATTAAAATATATTATACTTGTATATATAATATATGTATATATGCATGTGAGAGGGAGAAAGGATGTGGCCCCACAAACATGCAACATTGTAAGTTTGTTGCAAGTTTGCATTCACAAACCCAACCTCCACAAACTTGCTCCACAACAAGGAAAGTTTGTCACCCAAATTCATTTCTTTGCCACATGGATTCAAACCTAGGAAATTGGAGCTTGTTGATGTCACATGGAAGAAAATTCTTTGACGTGGACTACAACCAATTTGCCCACGTTCTTAATTCTTTTAATAATTGGGTCATATAGAAATTAGAGTAGTTAGAATACGAGCCCATGTGAATAAACAAATCATAGCCACGAGAGGAATAATTGGCAGGAGGATGTTAGTAGGGTATATGACGCGGTGCGCGCATATAATGTATATATGTGTGAACTCTCGGGTGGGCAAAAGTGAAATTGCACTAATTTTGACGTTATTTTACTAATCTCGTGAAAATAATGTTAAAAGTGACGGAAGGTTGATCAGGCATCATGTGGTGACGTTGATAGCCGAAAGACATGGGTACATGCACCAATCGGCGGTGTCCCGATGGTTGAGTGTTATGTGCTTTATGTCCAAGGCTTAATCCAAAACTACTATCGAGCCGGGGGTCTCACCGGAAGCAGCCTATCTATTCTTAAAGGGTAGAGGTAATGCTGTCTACATCTTACCCCCTCAGACCTATCATAGCTTTGCTATTGGTGGGATATACTGAGTACGATGATGATGATGATGTTAGCAGGGCAAGGGGGAACACACAAAGGAATATATTTTTGGAGACGGCAGGAGGTTTTTACACATTACAACAAGGAATCTTTCTCACTAAAAACTCTTGGATGTTTTTGGTTTTCATGACGCAGAGGCAAGGCTAATCCCCTCGTGATCATTTCAAGTGTAGGGTTTTGTGTAAACTAAGTTTGATCACATTCTATGTGCTTCAATGATTAAGAACTTGTTTGAGTATTGCTATTTGATCTTGTTTGATTTATCAATTGATTGTTTAAACAATTTGTGTTTTTGACTATCAAACTTTGCATCACTTTTATGGTTGTGTTCATCAACACTTAAGGTTAGCTCTCGTGTAATTGAACCAATAATTGTTAGTTATTGCTTATACTTGATTTTCATACATTAAACTGGTAACTGGGTAAACCGGGGTTCAGTTGTGTCAACTATTCGGTTAGAATATTGTTTTTCATCACAACCCAAGTATTAGGTCTAGCAATTACTGTGCAATTAATTTATCTGAATCTGTGATTAGTCGGTCATCGCATTACTTGAACCTGAAGTGAATCGTTTTCTCATTATTTTTTATTGTTCATTCAAAGTAATCGTGTGTTATTAAATCATCTTTTATAAACTGCTTGACATCGCTTGTCCGCCCAATATAATAACTAATAATTATGAATTTTACTTGCACTTTCCACTAACTCCATGTGGAGACGACCTTACTTACCCAAACTAGTTATAGGTATTTAAGTTAATAAAATAATTGTTTTTGATTAAAGCACGACATCTACGTCAAAATGGCGCCATTGCCGGGGACTCAACGCGTAAAGTGCTAGTTTAGCTTAATATTTAGTTTTTGTTTTTATTATTTCTACATTGGTTTTACGCGGGGTGTTAGTCTTTTGTCTATGCAGGTGCTCTTACAAGTTAATGTAGACACGATATTCCCGCGAGAAAGAGCCGCTACAGTTTGATCTAGAAATTGAGAAAACAGCAAAGAGAAACCGAACAGCTCAGAAACCCAAATTAAACCAAAAACCAGAAGCCATAACCTCAAAACCAAAAACAGAAGACATGAGTAACCGAAATAACCGAAACCCGAATAACTACCAACCCGATAACCAAAATCAACCACTAAACCAAGATCAACCTATTCCTCAAAACAACCAACCACCTAACCGAAACCAGAATGCTAATCGTAACCGAAACCAGTTAAACCGTAGAGGGGGTAACCGTAACTAGAGAAGATAAACTTTGATGACAATCTGTCAGTTAGATCAGCCTCACTAAACCGTTAGAGGCTAGCAGAGTTCGGGGAAGAAAGACCAAGGGTTGACCAAACTAATATACGAGTCGAAGAATGGAATATTGGGGATGATGTTGGGTTTGATTATGACGATGAAGAGAAGTTTTTTTATGAATATGGGGGTCAGTATCAACAACAAAATTTTCAAGAACAATCAGGAACCTTGACAAAACCATCTAGAAAATCAGCAATATTGTAAGTCCTAGAATAGATCTTTCAATGTGATATCACACATCTCGTGATTATGCGGAAACTAACACGAGATGATTCAATATTAAGTAAACAAACACAACGTGAACACAATGAATATGCTTCAAAACACACGCATATTGAATGTCTAGTGCTTAAGCACAATAGGTTACACAAAACCACCGATATATGTTTCTTACGTCTCACACCGCTAGCTCTATACCAAACCTAGTTAAATGGTTTATATAGAGATTACATACAAGCCCAATACTAAACAAAAGGCCACCAAGATCCATGTGATCTCGGTTTACAATGTAAGCCTAAACTAAGTACAAACCACATCAATACTAGACCAACAATCTCCCCCTTGGTTTGTATCTTCAACATTAATCGTGCTCAAGAATATTTGCGTCTGTCTCTTTATAAGCACCAGCCCATAAACCTGAGAGAATAATCGATCCAACCATTCTTGTATACTCTTTAGCAGCATGCTCGTACACTGGTTCAGCCATGATCTGAATGTTGCTAAGAGTCTTGATATCTTTCTCACCAAACTTCAATAAGTCAAATCGAAACTGACCTTTCCGTAGACAAATGACGACAGTTGCTGTCTGACTGTCATACGTCCAGAACTCCATCTCATCCAAAGCACCGTCATGAATTCTAGTAGAAAGAGGAATGTGACTTGCCTTTTTGTTGCCGGCCACATTACATTGACCATTGTTTTCCCTGTCTTCGGATCTCATACCCTTTTGGCTTTCTTTAAGAATGATTCTGCTGTGGTCATATTGGGGAACCCTCGATCAACTTGACTCATCAAAAAGTTCCAGAATTCAATTGCCGTTTTTTCGTTGTTGGGGTTGTAAAAAGGAGCGTTGATCAAGTCACTCAGATCAACTTTCGTCCATCATCCAAAGTCTTTCATCTTCTTGTAGTACTCTGTGTTGCCAGACCTTCTTTTCACCCACCACATAGCTTTATCAACATCATATCCCCGCGATACAATGCCTGACCGATCACCATACTTGTCAGAAAATCCCTTTTGGAATTCATTGATGAATTTATCAGGGTGATCGGAAGACTCCAAATTCTTATTCGAATTCTTCATGATCATAATCTTCTTTTGTATTCCTCGCACTTTGTTCGGCAGTCTTTGGAGGGGTGGAAAGATGTTTTTCCAGTGCCTCCGAAGCATCTATATTTGAAGAAGGACACGCACCGGAACCACCACTTTGACTATCAACGGTTGGCTTATCAACAATGTGTTCACCGCTTTTAAATTCATCTCCAAATTTCCGAATAAGCTTTAGCTGGAGGTCTAAGTACATAGCGGTGAGGCCACCCATATTGGCTTGAAGTTCCATGATCTTTAAATATTTATCAGAGTTGCTTGCTTGAAGTTCTTGAATTCTTACATCCTTCACAACTGAGTCTTGTTCATGTTCAAAGATTCGTCGTTGTAAGGACTTTACAACAACAGGTTCAGCATCAAGAGTGTTCCCCTTGCCCTTGTTTTGCAAAACTTGTCATGCATCGCCAGAATGTGGGCAATCTTGTCAACGACTCTTGAAATTTATTGACCAATCGGGTCAGACGATCCCGATGGCTCGACTGTGGACTGAGTATTTGCTTCAAACTCGAACTCATGAGAAATATCATCAAAAATCTAGTTTTGAGTTCGATGTTCAGCTGTAGACGTACTTGTATCAACTTGAGCTTAAGTAGTTTCATGCTTAGGTTCCTTTTGTTGGCTTGTTGGTGTAGTTTCTGTAACCAGTACACCCGGTCTCGGATCTTTATTTCTCCTTTTGCTTGGAATGAGATCGGTGGCTGGTTCGTCTTGAAGATCTTCATCTTGTGTCACAGTGACTGATTGAGGAGGCTTCAATGCAGTCGATTGGAGCTGATCTTTAAACATCTCAAAGTCTTTCAACTGATCAGCAGCAGGTACAGTTTCTTCTTCCTGATGCTCAATCTCCATATGTTGTGATGGAGAACTATCTTGCTCATCATCGTCAGAAATAGTCTCATATGCTGCAGTGAACCTCTAAGCAGGTGTCGCATGCTCATCAGCAACCGAGGCACTGGCATTAGCAGGGACAGCCTCAGTTTCACCAAATCTTCCAAATTTGACTAGTTTGTGAAGTCCTTTGTATACAACTTTGGCCCTTTTACGTGACTGCTTCATCAACCCAAATGTGTTAGGCCCATAGCTTTCAAATCGAGTGTTTCTACAGATTTGACGAGGTCAGGATATTGAGAGTCGAATATCATCTGTAGAAACCTCGGGTACATCACGAACATCTCTTTCTTCTTTCCCTTGAGGTTTCTCATTATCTCATTGAACACAAACTTGGAATAGTTATAGTTCCAGTCCATGATCAAAGCAACCACAGCCGACATCTGAATGTGGCTGATCTCATCTGAACCCCCCTTTCATCCTGAGACACATATGAAGAATATGTGAATCAAAAACTTCCAGTAGGGATATAATAGCTTCTTGATGGCGAGAGGGTAGGATCCTTCATATCCCATTCTCAGAGCTACTTCAGCAACAACATCAGTGGGGTATTCTGTTGGGTAGTCGGGTTGATCACCAAACAACAGAACCTCACGGATAATAGCCTCTGAGATGACAACAGACTTTTTCTGGATCATTGAGTCTATTGTCACAGCTCCCCCAGCACCCCTATGGTTAGTGGAATCATTATTCCAAAACTCTGTCACCATCTTCTTGCAAATGATATGCGTTTCTCATATAACATGAGAAATCCTGCATGTGTTGAGCCCCACTATCATGGACTTGAATTCCTTGTGTACAAGAGGTGGAACATATAAACATCCAACAATGTTGTGAGTATCCATAATTTTCAATGGTGCTTGATCAGCCATGGCTGCAACAAACGAGTCAAGTTAATAGTGTATTCACTTAACTGGATAATCACTCAGTATTATAAAAATAATTGACAACTTGGTCAAAGAAAAGGGACAAAAAATGCAAATTTAGATAATATTAGTCCTTATTTGTAAATTAATGTCAATTTTTAATTGATAAGTAGGTGGTTTTCGATCCATAAACTGAGTTTTCTGTCAATAAACGGAGTATTCGGTCCAAGTAATAGGTTCTCTGTCCAACATTGATCATGAATGGTCCTGTATAACCGAGAACATGAGTTCTCGGTCAATCAGAGTTGGTTCTCGGTCAAAGTTTGACCTAGAACCCTTGATATTTCTGAAGATCTTTTAAGGGTTCTCTGTTTGACCAATGATTTTTGGTCTAACCTCCCCGAGAACCCTAAATCGAGATATCTGAAAACACCATTATCCGTGAAACCTGCAACTCAAAGAAAACTCATAACACATCAAACATGCAACACACAAACATAATAATTTTTTTTTTAAACAAGTTTCATAGCTCAATTATCTAATGAATCCCAACTGTTTGTTCCGTCCAGAGAACATTCAACAGTGACCCGAGAACCCTTTTTCTCAAGATTTCAATTACCTATAATTTATTGACTATTTGATGATCACGTAAGATTTTGATGAAAATAAATATGAATGACTTAGAGGCTTAAGGTTTTCGGCTAGAGAGAATTTGATAATCTGAGATCTAGGATAATAAGATCAATAATGCAGGTGAATGACTTTTAAACTTCAAAAGATTTCTGGGTCGAGAACCCTGATGGGCCGAAAACATGTGTAGTATTTGGGCCAAACCATCAAAATCAAGTTTCCTTCATCAAAACCTTTTCTAGGTCACCAAGACATGGGCCGAGAACAATTTTTCAAACCCAAACATGAGCTTGAACCATGGTTTCAAAAACTATCTCTTATAGCATTCGTTTCGACAAGTAATCATGAGGTAAGAATAAAATTAATAACAAATAATGATAAAAACCAAAATAAGAGTCTAAATAATGACACAAAACAAATTTAATCATTCGGTCTTCTTGTAGTTTAGCAAATTTTGGGATCAGATTTCAGTTTTGATAAACATGCAACCTCTTAAGAAAAAGATCCGAACATGGAATCATATTGATTGAGATGCTTTCACAATGATTCATGTTCAATATTATTACGACATAGAGAGACAGGTTGATAGCAGTTATAGTGAACTTAGCATGATTTTCATTACATCAGTAATACAAGTTATATTCAATTAGGCATAAATCTTATATGGACATCACTTATGGACCTGTAATGCCTCCTATCTCTTCTCAAAGCGTATTTGGTTTTCCCCAGATCATCACAATTTAACTCCAACCCCCTAGTGCTTGATCAAAAGATTTTCTTTATATAAACAAAAAATATTTAAGCTTTAAGGTTGAACGTTGGACTTACAAGCCATCCGGACTTACATGCCTTACATTCAGAATGTTTAGCACTTATTTGAATGCCCCACCCTTGTAGTTCTAGTTTGATCCTTTAAGCTTTTGAAAAACGAAATTTAGTAACACAATATTATATATACAATTTTTATTTTATTTTATTTTTTATGTATATATGTCAAAGGCATAATATTTTTGTAGATCAAGACACTAACGGGCTCGTGTATGACTGGGTAATTACTTTTCTGCCTATCATTCGGAGAGATATATCTGGAGATATGCACAATTCTTCAAAATGACTCTCCATAGTAAGTTTAACAGATTTTGTTTATATCACTTCAACTTTTACGCGTCATGGAAAGCTACCATGCAAATCAATGACTGTTTAAAGCCTTTTAAGCCTAGTAACTTTACACGTAGGCACACAAAATCAATTTTACTATCATTTTCCAAAGGTTGGATCAATTTTTATTTGAAAATATTTTAAGCTTCTAAAAAGCTCTCAACTGAATAATCATATCACTTCCCAGTATAGTTAGAGTTATAGAAGACAATTCTTTAAGTTCAGTCGCCCCAGTCACTTTCGGTTATAAGTTAAATGGCTATCCCGTATGTCTACAGGTAGATAACAGGACCAAACACATATGAAAATACATGTCCCTCGAACTTTGAGTAACCGATATAATTTTAAGCAAAGGAATTAAAACAAAACACACCACAATAGCCCCAGTTGCTTTAAGTATTTAGGTGAATGGTTATCCCATATGTCTACAAGTAGATGAAAGGACCAAACATATACAAGTATATGTCCCACAAACTTGAGTAACCGACGTAGTGTTAAGCGAATGTGTAAATATATATTTTTTATTTTTTAAGTTTATAAGACACACACACACACACACACTCCTTTTGAATTTTTTAATTTTCTCCCCCTAAATTTGTGCAAAAATTATACCAAAGAAAATGAAAGGATTTATGTACAAATTTAACCTCAAAAAGACTCAATCGTCGAAACGAAGAATTTAAAGAAACCCCACAAGCACATTAAATTTGGCTATTCTAACCGGTTTTGTAAATAAGTTTGGCACATAATTATCAATGTGAACTTGCTCAAGATGAATCAAGTTACGGTCGTAACAGTCACGAATAAAATGAATTTTAATGTCAGTGTGCTCGGTTTTCGAATGCTGAACAAGATTTTTAACGATAGCATTAACAACATCATTATCATAAAAGATTGGAGTATCAAGAAATTCCAAACCGTAATCCAACAATTGATGTTGCATCCAAATAACCTATGAACAGGAAGCTGACACAACAACATATTCAGCCTCAGCAGTGGATGTAGACATTGTTTGTTGTTTCTTGCACTGCCATGAAATAAGTCGATCACCCAAGAACTGACATCCAACAAACGTAGATTTCCTGTCAATTTCATCTTCACCGTAATTGCTATCAGCAAAAGCGTATAAGTCAAAATATGAGTTTTTGGGATACCAAAGACCTAGCTTCGGTTGCCTTTTCAGATATCTAAAAATACGTGTAACATCAATTAAATGAGAGAGTTTAGGATTAGACTGGAAACGGGCGCGTTGACAGACATCAAACATGATGTCAGGGCGACTGGTGGTGAGATACATCAGGGATCCGATAATTGATCGATAGTAAGTTTAATCTATGAGATTCCCTTCCGGATCGGATGAAAGAAGAGGCCTTTCCGCCATAGGAGTTGCCGTGCTCTTAGAATCTTGAAATTCGAACTTGGCAAGCATGTCTTCGACATATTTTCCTTGATGCACAAAATTCCCATTGAACTCTGACTAACTTGTAATCCCCGAAAAGTTGTCATCTCCCCCAACGAACTCATTTCAAATCTTTTCTTCATCACTTATTCAAATTCAAAACATAGTACTGTACTGGTAGACCCGAAGATGATGTCATCCACACAGATCTGAACTTGGATCAAATCTTTTCCAACAGTTTTAGGGAACAGTGTCTGATCAATGGTTCCTCTCTTGTAGCCATGCCCAGTAGGTGAGCCGTCAAGGTAGCATACCATGCCCGAGGTGCTTGATGAAGACCGTAAAGGGCTTTATATAGCTTGTAAACATGAGTTGGATGCTTTGAATCAAAAAACCCTGGTGGTTGATCCACATAAATCTCCTCCTTCATTTCTCCATACAAAATTGTTGTCTTGACATCCATCTGGTTAACTGTAAATCCCATGTAGGAAGCATATGCCCGAAAAATCCGAATAGCCTAAAGTCGAGCCACATGAGCATACACTTTAGTGTAGTCTAAGCCTTCAACCTGACGAAAACCATGAACTACGAGTCGCGCTTTGTTTCGAACAATCACACCCGTATCATCTTGCTTGTTGCGGAAAATCCATCTTGTATCTAACGCTTTCTTTTCAACTGGCAGTTCAACCAATCTCCAAAACTTGAGTATATCGAAATGATTCAATTCCTCATGCATGGCGTCTACCCAGCATGGCTCTTGTTGCGCCATTTCAATTGACTTAGGCTCAATCTAAGAGATGAAACAGGAAAATAAACGGCTGTTGATGTGTCCGGTCTGACTTCTGGTTGACAAGCCTATTTCCAGAGGACCTATGACATTGTCAATTCGATGATCTCGTTGAATTTTTGTCGTAATTGAATGCCCGGGAACAGAGCTGGTGGAGGGCAAATTAGTAGGATCTTCAGGGATTTCAGAAAGTGGATTCTTCCATCCATATGTCGCCGTACTGTGTGAGTACACGACCCAACTCCTTTTGTTCCCTCTATACAACTTTCTCTCCGTACATCTTTTCCAACGTTCACCTTCAAACCACCCTCCCCGACGACAAGTTCTCCGGCAACCGGGTAAATTCTCGTGTATTTCTCACAGGTTCTTCACAAACCACCGACACATCACTGTTTGAGAAATGAAGAAACGACCGACGGGAAGCTAATCGTCTTCTGGTCAAGAAAGCTTCAAGATACCAAGAGCTCGGTGCCGACTTGCAAATCAACCCCACAACCTTTTAACTCTATCTCCATCAAGACCACTCATGGCGGCGAAATTTGAGCGATACGTAACAACGGCAAAACCACTGGGAGTTTTCGTAACCACTGGGAGTTTCCGTAACCGACGACATTTGAGCGATACGTAACCGGCGACAGACAAATTCTGGGTAAAGCTTGTCTCAAGCCACTGGGAGTTTTCGTTTCCGTGGACTCGTTCTCAGGCAAACCACTAACAACGGCAACAACAAGTTGAATTGGGTGGGTGGGGCTTGCTCTATTTTTGGAAACAAGAACCAGGTTACCAAGTTTTTATTACTTCATATTAGGCTGATTGAAATTTTTAATAGTTCTTATATAATCCCTAAAAAAAGGAGAAAAGAAAAATACACACACACCACACATTTTTTTAAACCAACTAAGGCTTCTTAAAATATTATTTGTGTTTGCTAACCTTAGAAACTTTAGACACAATCTATTAACACATACTATTTATTATCACTTTGAGGGTGGTTTGTATTTCTGTGTCTTACGTTGACGTGTGAGCTACATTTTTGTGACTTGTTGCTTGGGGTGGTGTGATTAGTGGCAATCATAGACCATAGAATCCATGATTATTACTTGAGACCATGTCCGGAAAGGAGGGGTGTAGGTATGGAAATGGGTAGAGGACATACATTGCGTTTGGTATCATGGAATGTAGGAACTCTAAGTGGTAAGTTGTTGGAGCTGATAGATGTACTTAAAAAGCATAGGGTTCAGATAGCATGCCTTCAGGAGACTAGATGGAAAGGGCATAAAGGGGCCGAGTGTAATGGCTATAAATTGTGGTACTCGGGGACTGATGGGGATAAGAATGGAGTAGGTTTCCTAGTGGCTAAGGAACTTCTCACTAGTGTGGTGGAGGTGATAAGGCATAATGATAGGATTATGGTGTTAAGACTAGTAATAGGAGAGGAAGTGGTGACAGTAGTTTGCGCTTACGCACCACATGTCAGACTAGGAGATCGGGAAAAAAGAGACTTTTGGGATTGCTTAGACGCAGTGGTAAGGGCCATACCTAGAGATGAGAGGATGTGCCTAGGAGGTGATTTTAATAGCCATATTGGTAAGGATAGCGATGGTTTCCAAGACGTTCATGGGGGTTTTGGGTTTGGTGATAGGATTGAATCTAGAACAGATCTTTTAGACTTTGCAGTGGCCCATGACCTAGGTATTTTATCGTTCTTTAAGAAAAATAATCACATTTGATTACCTTTTGCAGCGGGGGACGCAATACACAAATCGACTACATATTGACAAGGCAAGGAGACCGGCGTTGGTGGAAGGATTACAAGGTGATACCGGGGGAGACGATTGTGACTCAACATCGACTGCTGGTAGCAGATATAGGCTTCAGAAATAAGTTGAATAGGTGGGAGAGAAAAGGGACACCTAGGATTCGTTAGGGAAATCTAAAGGATGACAAGCTTCCACTATTTAAGGATAAGCTTCTTTCGGCGACCATGGTTAGAGTAGATGAGGACTCAAGCCAAATGTGGGAATCAATAGTGACAAAAATTTCTCAAGTAGCTAACGAGACTCTCGGGGTTACGACTGGAAAGACAGGGGGCATAAGGAGTTGTGGTGGTGGAATGAGATTGTACAAGACAAGATACGGGACAAACAAGGAAGTTTCAGGGAGCTTATGAGGTGCACGAATAAGGAAGAGCGATTGGGATTGAGGGAGTCCTACAAAAACGCTAAAAGGGAGGTGAAGAAGGCAGTGTCTGAGGCAAAGAACAATGACTATAAACGGATATATGAATGTTTAGAAACAAAGGGTGGGGAACATTATATGTTTAAGATTGCCAAAGCAAGGGAGCGTATAAAGAAAGATCTAGGGACTGTGAAATTTATAAAGGGTGCGGATGGGCATGTACTAGTTAAAGAGCAGGACATCAGGTTAAGATGGAAAACCTATTTCCAGAACCTCTTCAACAATGAGAGGGCTTACCAACAAGAAAGCGACAACACACACCTACGACAACAACAACGGAATAATTGCTATTGTAGACATATTACACAGGAAGAGGTGAGGAATTCACTAAGGAGGATGGGAAGGGCTAAGACAGTTGGCCCAGACAACATACCTATCAAGGTGTGGAAGTGTATGGGGGAGGAAGGAGTTATGTGGTTAACTGCTTTGTTCAGTATTATCTTCAAGTCAGGTAAGATGCCAGATCAATGGAGGAGGAGCGTCGTAGTCCCTATCTATAAGAATAAAGGAGATGCCCAATGTTGTGGGAACTACAGAGGCATCAAGCTACTAAGCCATACTATGAAGCTATGGGAAAGAGTTATAGAGACTAGAATTAGACGGGAAACTCAGGTTACAGTGAACCAATTTGGTTTCATGCCAGGGCGGTCTACCACAGAGGCTATACACCTTCTAAGAAGACTCATGGAAAAGTATATGGAGAAGAAGAGTGATTTACATATGGTGTTCATTGGCCTAGAAAAGGCATACGAAAACGTACTACGTCAATTGCTTTGTGATAGCTTTGAGGGCAGAGGGATCCCTTGGAAATATATTGAGATGATAATGGATATGTACAACAACACTACAACAAGCGTTCGTGCACCCGTGGGGGACACTGAGTTATTCACGGTGGAGGTAGGCCTTCACCAGGGGTTGACGTTGAGCCCGTTCCTTTTTGCAGTAATCTTAGACGAGTTGTCAAAGTCGATTCAGAAGACAGTTCCGTGGTGCATGATGTTCGCAGACGATATTGTGTTAGTGGCTGAGAGAAAACAAGATCTGAATAGGAGGTTAGAGGAGTGGCGAGTAGCTTTAGAAGGGAAAGGTTTAAGGATCAGTCGCTCTAAGACCGAGTATCTCCATTGTGACTTTGGCGGGGTACTTGATGATGAGGAGATCCAGATTACAATCGAAGACCAAGTGGTTCCGCAGGTAACGAAGTTCAAGTATCTAGGATCGTTTGTCCAGAGTGACGGGGAAATAGATAGTGAAATGGCACACCGTGTACAGGTAGGATGGAGTAAATGGAGGGCGGCTACAGGAGTTTTATGTGACAATATATTCCCAACCAGTCTAAAGAGTAAATTCTATAGGGTCGCGGTTAGACCTGCTATGTTATTTTGAACAGATTGTTGGGCCATCAAGAAGTCACATGCGCGTAAGCTCGAGGTAGCAGGGATGGGAATGCTAAGGCGGATATGTGGGAACACAAGATTGGATCGAATAACAAATGATGTTTTTCGAGAGAGATTAGGGGTGGCTAGCATATTAGATAAAATAAGAGAAGGGAGATTGAGATGGTTTGGACATGTGAAGAGAAGAGAGATGACAGCTCCTGTTCGATCCGTAGAAAATATTACTATAGAGGGGAAGAGGGACAAAGGACGTCCCAAATTGACTTGGGTCGAAAGGATTAAGCATGATTTGCTAGATGTGCACCTCTCCGAGGACATGGTTGAGGATAGGAATTCTTGGAGACGTAGGATTAAGGTTAAGGAATTTTAGGTGAAATGTAGACTTTTGATTAAAATCCTATCACGGGGGGCTTTTTTTACCTTATTTCGAGGGATAAATGATATATTACTACAATATCCTATTCTCAAATTAGTATATTGTAACACCTATGTAGTATTCATTACTAATACCATTATTTTATTTACCTATTTTTTTTATCATCACTTTAAGTATTTTAATATTGCCCATTAAGTTATTTATTTATTATTGGGATATGTTTTCCCTTTATGGTCTAAAGGTTTAGTGTGAACTTTGTGTTTATTTTACTTGGTCTCATGCATATGGTCTCCGAGCCGGGGGTCTCTCTGGAAGCAACTTCTCTATCCTTTGGGATGGAGGTATGGTTTGCCGATATCCCACCCTCCCTAGACCCTGCTGACGACTTGTTGTTGGTGGAATTTTACTGGGTATGGTTGTTGTTGTTTTTTTATTTTATTTTATGAATAGTTAAAACGATTAAGGATATTGTTTATCCACATAAATTTAAGCATCAAAGTTTACCAAAGAAGCCAATAGATATGATAAAGGTTTAATTAATTAGCAAGTGTTCCCCACAACATGACATACCCCCGTTATCAAGCAATACCCCGAACCCTTCACCATAGGTGAGTGCGCACGAATTCATCTGTAGGGTTTACATGTGGCGTGTCCCTTGTGGTCCATTTCTTAATGGTAATAAGACGCGAGCAAGGGAACCCCACATGGCTAACAACGTGGATGATCAAGCCAGTAGTGTATTTGTACTTTAAGTACGTAATGATCAAGTTTAATGACTTATGTTTGGTAGAAAGCTGCGGGTTTGCTTTTTTTAGATTTTTTTAATAATAAAAAATCCACTTAGGAAATGTGAATACCCATATGATAAACCATATACAGATGCATAGTCTCCGGACCCGAGGCATTCCATCAATATAAGATTTAAGGCTATAAAACCATACGCCAATGAAATGTAAAACACTAAAGCTAGACAATTTATATCACCGGCTACTTAGCATACTCTAACGTTAAACCTACCCAAGCATCATATGATAACGCATTCTAATTTTAAGATTCATAATATGTTCAATATTTTTACATTCAAGAATTGAGGCTTGAGTATTGCTCGACCTTTCATTACTTATTTTTCACAGACAAAACGCTTTACCCACTAGAGATTTTCGTTACCCATTTATCAAATTGCCCTTTCATTTTCAAGGCTGAGCCTACCGACACATCCCAAGTTAAGTGTGTTTTGCTTTATATTATCTCATATTATTAGTAGTTTGAAAACCCAATTTCCGATAATTATTATCATTTTCTGTTTTAACACAAAACACTTTATTCAAGGGACATTTTTAAAAACTTTTTATTAAATATTTTTTTTAATTTATATTTTTTTTAAATTGAATTTAAATTATGACTCAAATATCCTATCCCCACACTTAAATTTTGCATTGTCCTCAATGCAAGGATAAGAACGACTTAAAAAAATAAAAAAAATAAAGTCGGACTACAAAAACTAAAAACTTGAAAATAAAAATAATAAAAAAATAAAAACCAAATAAAAAGTAAATAAACTAGATAATGAAAAAGACTTAGCTGGTAATATGCGCATGAATTTTGATGCTAAAATCTTCTTCCAAAGCTGCCCTCCAATTCCAAACGTGCTCAGCAAACAATACATCCTTCTCTCACACACAAACGGAAGCGGAAAATATAAAACAAAAATATCTAATAATATATCTTATCAAATTGATAAATATTATGCATTCAAAGTAATTCACCAAAACAACCAATATATAAAACATGTCAAATCAGCAACAAATAAATAAATATAAGGAATATTGGTTTTAAATAATCCCATGTATGCTCTATTGGTAAACAACGGTCCCAACTTCAAAGTTGGCTGGTGGTGGTACCAACTGAAGGGGTATATGTTTTAAATGGACCGCGACTAACGGAGGTTAACTCTTTTAGTGATTTTCTGACGTGGCATGCCTACTTGTCAAAAATTACTTATGTGATGAATACGTGGATGCTTAGATGGAAAAAGTTGAGGGTGGTTTTAGTTTTCTTTCAAGGTCCAAAGGTATGAAATGAAACTTTGAATTGTTACTTCCATCTTCATTATTTCATCCACGTTTTTCCGGCCAATGATTCCGGCATCTACTCTGGCGAGCTTTTAACGCCAAATTAATGACTGAAATGACCAGTTAATTACATGTTTTGATTCTTACCCTAAGATGAGATGGACGCAACCTCTATTATGCTTTTACAGGCTATAGATCGTTTCCTAAATAAGTCTTAAATCACCGACGAAATCACGGGATTTACACTATGGCAGACGTTCTCACTCGTTTTCAAACACAACAAATGGACCCCATTGATTTGCCCTGTGTTGATACGTCGTCACCATTAGAGCTCCGACGAGCCGTAAATTCTTCGATTCATTTTCAATCGGGTAAACATTTTTATGCATTCTAATCATCTTCATTCCCTGATCAAAAACCCTCTGACAATTTTAACTGACAAGGGCTTTTGATCCATCGATTTTGGGTTTGAATGATTATGGTTTATATTGATTTGTGATTGTTGACAAATGTATAAAAAGGATGTGCCTACTCATTATCATTAGATGCAAAGTAAGCTGCCTTTGTAATCAAGTTTTAACAAGTAGGCGTGCCACGCCAAAAAATCACTAACGGTGTTAACCTTCATTAGTCGCAATCGGTTTATAACAAATACCCCTTTAGTTGGTACCCGCCACCAGCCAACTTTGAAGTTGGGACCGCTATTTACCAATAGGGCATAGTTGAGATTATTTAAAACCAATATTACTAAATATAAAGTATACGGCTCCACTGCTACTTCATCCCCACACTTGCTTAATCATTAGACTCTTCCTTAGGGATCGTCTAGCTAGCTTGCTCAATCTTTCTTCAAACCTTTAAAAACTTAAAAACACAAATAAAGAAGAACTACAAAAAACTACGTTAGTGACCCAACATGACTCAAAAATAAAAATAAAATAAAAATGGCACAAGAATACAAACTCCACACTTGAGTTTTAACTCAAGAGTTTATGTAGTGATTTGAGATGATGGTTCGAGAGAAGTTTCTTCCATCTCGAGCGAATCTTCCGGCCCTCCTAGATAATGCTTCAAACGACAGCCGTTCACCTTCCATGAAGTTCTGTTGTCCAGATTCTCTAGCTCCACCGCTTCATTAGGGAAAACTTCTTTCACCAAATACGGTCCTGTCCACTTCGACTTCAGCTTACCTGCAAACAAATTCATACGGGAATTAAATAACAAAACTTCATCACCCTTTTTAAACTCTTTAGCTCCCTTCAACTTTCGGTCATATAAAATCTTCTTTTCGCTTCTATGTTCAACGACCGTGAATACGCCGCATCCCAAAGCTCTTCAACTTATGAATATGAAAATATCTCTTTCTAGCGGCTTTGTTAAGATCTAAATTAGCGGTCTTCAAAGCCCAAAATGCACGATGTTCCAAATTAACGGGAAGATAATAAGTTTTACCATGAACAAGCATATAAGGTGTAGTTCCCAATATTGTTTTATATCTATTACAAAACGCCCACAATGCATCATCCAACTTCTCTGACCAATCTTTCCGACTTATTCCCACCGTTTTCTCTAAAATTCTCTTCACCCCACTATTATTCTCGACTTGACCATTCATTTGTGGATGGTAGGCGGTAGAGGTACGACGAGTAACTCCAAAACGAGCCAATGCCTTTTCCATGACGGCGTTGCAAAAATGAGTGCCCGATCACTAATAATAGCTCTCGGAGTACCGAAACGAGTAAACAATTTCTTGAGAAACTTCACAACAACCCAAGCATCATTAGTGGCCAATGGTTGAGCTTCAATCCACTTAGAAACATAATCGATTGCCACTAGAATATACTTGTAACCACCGGATAAAAGAAATGGTCCTATATAATCGATGCCCCAAACATAAAACATTTCAAGAGTTTGGATGAGGTTTTGGGGCATCTCACTTTTAGATGAAATATTAACGCTGCGTTGACAAGGATCACACGTCTTAACAAACTCCATAGCATCCTTCACAACTGTCGGCCAATAAAAATCACAATCAAATACCTTCTGAGCCGTGGCATGCGCACCATAATGACCTCCCGTCAAACCTTAATGAACGTGCTTCAAAATATCCAACCTATCTTCTCTCGTTACACACCTTCTAAGAATATGATCACCACTAATATTGAAAAGAAACGGATCATCCCAAAAATACCGAGTAACATCCCGGAAAAACTTCTTCTTTTGTTACGTAGTCATTACCTTCAACACAATACCATTAGACAAATAATTAGCAAAATCAGTGAACCATGGCATACCTTGCTTTTTGGCTGCAAAAAAATCAATAGACTAATGTGGAAATTCATCTCCAATCTCTTCTTCACGAACCTCTTCTCTCTTCGGATCTTCTGGGAAAGTTTGATCTCTATGTCAAACTCTGAAAGTAGAAGAATCCACCGTATAAGACGAGGCTTCGCGTGTTTCCTTTGAAAGAGAAAACGCAAAGCTGAATAATAGGTAAAAACGGTGGTCTTCGAAAGCACAAGACAGGACCGAAACTTGTCAAATGTGAAAACAACGGCTAAAAGTTCTTTTTTGGTGGTGGTGTAGTTCTCTTGGGAATCATTCAACGTCTTTCTTGCATAATATATCAGATGAAAATGTTTCTCATGCCTTTTCCCCAAAACCGCCCCAACTGCATAATCACTTGCATCGCACATGAGCTCAAAAGGCAAGCTCTAATCGAGTGAAACAAGAACTTTCAAAAACTTGTACACCTTCAAACAATTTCATCAAACACAAAGGGAACATCTTTCTCAAGGAGTAGGGTCATTAGATGGGTAATTTTGGAAAAATCTTTAATAAACCGTCGATAAAAACCTGCATGACCAAGAAAACTCCGTATAGCCTTGACACTCGTCGGTGGAGGAAGTCTACTAATCGTATCAATCTTCGCCCGATCCAGCTCCATACCATCTCTTGAAATCTTATGACCCAAAACGATCCCTTCTATCCCCATAAAATGATCTTCTCACAATTCAACATCAACTTCTTTTCAATACACATTTTCAACATCTTTTCAAGATTCCCCAAACACTGATCGAAAGAATTACCGTAGACCATAAAATCATCCATAAACACTTCCATGGACGTCTATAATATCCTGAAATATGGCCACCATACAACGCTGAAAAGTGGCCGGAGCATTACACAACCCAAACGGCATACGACGATACACAAATGTGCCATAAGGACATGTAAAAGTCGTCTTCTCTTGATCTTCTGGTGCATTTGGAATTAGAAAATTACCTGAAAAACCATCAAGAAAACAATTAAATTGCTGACATGAAGACGCTCCAACATTTGATCAATAAATGGCAACGGAAAATGGTACTTCCTAGTGGCATCATTCAACCTTCGATAATCAATACACACACACCAACCGGTAACTATACGTGAAGGGATAAGCTCATTCTTCTCATTCGTAACAATTGTCATGCCTTTCTTCGGAACAACTTGGGTCGGACTTACCCATGGAGAATCTGAAATCGGGTAGATCACTCCGGCGTCCATCAACTTTAGAACCTCTTTCTTGACAACTTCTTGCATGGTCGGGTAAAGACGCCTTTGTAGTTGAACCACCGGTTTATACTCATCTTCCATCAAAATTCGGTGGGTACAATAAGCAGGACTAATACCTTGAATATCCGAAAGTCTCCATGCAATCGCCCCTTTATGCAACTTCAATACCTCAATCAACTTCATCTTTTCTTCCTCCATCAACTTGGAAGAGACAATAACGGGCAAATTAGAACCCTCTTCAAGATACCCATACTCCAAATGTGACGGAAGAACTTTTAATTCCATCGGAGCGGGTTTCTCTGTATCTTCCTCACAATTAACTTCACTAACCTCCATAATCTCCGCCAAGCAAGAAATGTCTTCCACCACCTCTTCCTTTTAACTCTTTATCCATACCAACTTTAACAAGATCGGCTACACAAATTTAGTCAAGACATGTATTAAAACCTGGAATAAAGGAGTTTAGAAAATAAACATAATGACATGGATCACTGAAATTATCATGATCACTCGGATGCTTCATCGACCTAGCAACATCATAAGTAACATTCTCATCACCAACCGGAAGCGTTATCCTCCCGTCATACACATCAATAAGAGCCTTCGCCGTTTGTCAAAATGGATGATGTGCGAAAAACTATACATAGATATTAATAACTAATTCTCGCAATTCAACACTAAGTCTTAAAATAAAATGGATAATCTAACTAATATTCACACAAACGGCAAGTGTACCGGTCGCGTAGCAGCACAGTCTAGTGAGTCCAAGTATCAAAACACAAACACACATGAGGTGGCTCAAATACTAAACCCTAACCAAGTCCTACCTAAATAATATATTTGTTTAACTTATATATCTAGACTAACTCAATTAACTTATGTAACATCCCGTTTTGTGAATAAAAATAAAATATTTGAAGTCTATATTTCAAATATTAGTAAACGAGTAAGTAGCGGGTAAAAAGACTCATTGAGATACGAGGTGTTTAAACGAGTGTTCGATGTAATCGAATATCGTTTAAAGTAATATATAAATTATACTAAAAGTTATTATTATTAATAAATAAAACAAATAAAAATTAAAAAAAACAGAAGTGAAAGTGTACTAGTGATGTTGTGAGTTAATAATAATAATAATAATAATAATAATAATAATAGGATAATGATTTATCATTCTTAATGTGTAAGAAAGTTGAAAGGATAAGATTGGTATCCCTTATTCTATAAGATTGATAAGCTTAGTCTTGAAGGAATCTTACACTACACGTAAATTTTGGGTACATGTATATATATAGAAGGATAAGCCACATAAATTTTAAAGAAACCAAAAATTCTAGTTGAATGATGAGTACAAGAATTTAAGGAAGGAATCACAGTAGCCATATTATATTTGGAGACAATAAATATTGAGTGATTGGCGCATACACTTGAGTTAGTTACATCAAGAGGTAAGTACACGGACCATAATCATGTTATTTTACAAACGTTTTATATATGTTTATTTTGATATGCATATATATGATTATTTAAGAAATAATTGTGGGTCCAAGTATGTGAATTAATGTGTGGATTAAAAAGAGGCTATAGTTTTAAAAAAAATATGGTGGTGCGCCTCTAATAAAAATACGGGTTACGAGTCCCGAGGGTTTCGGTAGTTGAAACTCCAAAATTTTAATACTATATTTAAAAGATTTCGGGAGTTAAAATCTTAAGGGGGTTCCGGTGTTGAACCCCAAATATTAGGGAGAGTTAATAACCCTTATGGGTTAAAAATGAGCTCATAAGGAATTCGGGTGTTGAATTCTCAAAGAATAATGAGGAGTAAAGTTAAGGATTTCGGGTGTTAAAATCCCAAGGAATTCGGGTGTTGAATTTTCAAAGAATATTGTGGAGTAAATATAAGGATTTCGGGTGTTGAAATCCAAGGAATTTGGTTGTTAAATTCCAGATGAATATAAAACATATTTTTATAAAATGGTGTACTTACTTAGCGAAAGCTAATAAAAATATGTTTTAAAATGTTTCCAGGAAAAGCACCCCTAGATGGTTGAAGCTTCATGGACGGACTGGACTGACAAGAAAACCCTACTATTATATAAAAGTTTGTATAATAAAGTTTTTTTTAAACATATATGTTTTCTTGTACAATATATAAATCTATAAAGTAAAACGTCACCACGAGTGACATATTTTGGATGTAAACTGGGACCTACGCTGATGTGTATTTAGTAAAAGTATTATATTTATAAAAAAAAAGTTAGGGTGTTTCAAGTTGGTATCAGAGCACGGTTCGAGATATTTAAGTAGTCAAAATAAATACTTAGCCTCAAACCATATGTAACACCCCAACCCGGAACAGGCTAACGTGTTACTATTACAGATATCAAATCAACGCCACAATCCAAAATACAACAAAAATTAATGCAACCTATGTCATATTATTAAACAAAATGAATTAACTTTTAGAAGCTTGAACTTCATTTTGTTCTCTCATCACTAAATTCCCCGAATCCCGGATTACCTGAAAACAAAATAAGAAAAACAAAACAAGAAAACACGGCTGAGCCAAAAATTGCCCAGTAACGGAAAGAACAATAGTATAGGTAAGGACAGACGTAAGAGAATAAATATACGAACTTCAATTCAAACTCGAAACCAACCCTTTTTACCGAAACATATACTTTATAAAATTCGGATGTATGATCCGACACTTGGCCAGAACATGGTCAAACGCATGCGGAAATATATCAGAACTATAACAAAAACACCCAGAGCCAGAAACATATAACTTGTAACATATAATGTGTGACGTGTAACATATAACGTGTAACATTTAACTGAACTAGGATCTATAATTAAATGCGAAACATAATCCGATACACGATCGGGACGTAATCTGAATATACTCAAATTTAATCAAATGCATATACACATATCAAAACAGACCAGAAATATAGCGAAACAAAATATAATTACTAAAATACACGACGATGATGTTAAAATAAATAGGTCGTGTAATACGGAAGCACCCAGAGCCTAAACAGAGGGGTACACAGCTAGCTAGTCCATGCACCAAAGAGACGGTGTGGGTGGCGTGCACACATTGTTCCATCTCAAACAGAAGTCAGGAGTCAGGAGTCAGGAGTCGGAGCTAAGATCGATCTATACGCCTCTAAGTGGCCAAGGTACTACATGAGTACTTTCAGAGACGCCGTGAACTTTGATTACGCACTGTCACGATAAGTGCCATGTCAGGAGTCAGGAGTCAGGAGTCGGAGCTAAGATCGATCTATACGCCTCTAAGTGGCCCTAATACTTCAAAAGTACTAGTTAGAGACGCCGTGAACTTTGATTACGCACTGTCACGATAAGTGCCATGTCGTTGACGCCCCAACGACAAGTCAGAAATTGCTCAGGTAACAGAGTACAAAAACTAAAAACATATAACTAAAATATATTATATAAAATAAATGAACTCAAAATATAATTGGCGCGTAACAAAAATCCGTACTACAAAGTAACGGAATTAAACGAAAACGGAAACCGTACTACGAAGTAACGGAATATAATTAATACTACGAGTGAAAGAGACCAGAAACTGTACTATGAAGTAACAAGAAACAGAATCCGTACTACAAAGTAACGGAATAGATTCAATACTATAAGTAACCGAAAACAGAAACCGTAATGAAGTAACGGAATGTAATTTATACTATGAGTGACAGAAACCAGAAACCGTACAACAAAGTAACGGACTATAATTAATACTAAGAGTAATAAAAACAGAATCCGTACTACAAACTAACGGACTATAATTAATACTAAAAATAGCAAAAACAGGAAACCGTACTACCAAGTAACAGAATATAATTAATACTAAGAGTAACAAAAACAGAAACCGTACTACGAAGTAACAAGAAATAGAATCCGTACTACCAAGTAACAGAATATAATTAATACTAAGAGTAACAAAGACAGAAACCGTACTACGAAATAACAAGAAATAGAATCCGTACTACCAAGTAACAGAATATAATTAATACTAAGAGTAACAAAGACGGAAACCGTACCTTATAAGTGAATGACAATAACCGTAAGAAGATTTAAACTTGATTAAACGTCGCGAGATCCTACAATAATTTTAAAGAACGAAACTTGGATTATTCACTCATTGGGGTATGTTTAGTTTTCTAGAATTGTTGGTGACGTTCACTAATTTATAAAATGTGCACACATATATCATTTATGAATAATTTGCACTATAATTTATGTATTATCAATCTTTGTTGTAACGCTATTTATTTAAGGCTCTATTTAAATACTTCCATAGATTATGTAGAACATCAACCTGTAGTTAATTAACCTTCATCCCGTTTCAAGTATAAAATATCATATTTATATTTTCATGAACTGTTTAAAAACGTTTTAAATTTTGCACTTAGGAACATGACTTGGAAAATAAGAAAATATGGTGAAGCAGGCTGGCCAAACACTCTACGGCCCACCCACAACCCAATTCCAAAAACATGTTTTGGTTTGCAAAAGGGATTGTTTTGTTTCAAGAATGCGTGACCAGTGAATTAACCATGGAGTTATTTTATTTTATTGTTTTTTTTCTTTTAGATATTTAAACATATGTTACACTTGGATATCTTAACCTATTAATTATTCAGAATTAAGATAACTTGTCGCTCAAATCAATAGAAACTAAACGCAGAACATAAACTGATCGCGTGTTAGGCTGTTACCTGGTTGTCGGGCAGAAAGTTAACAGAAGATGAATATAGACGGCTGCGATTCCGGTAAGTAGAGAAGCGTCGAGGGAGGTAATGGTTGTCCCCGGCAACCCCGAGTGGTGGCGGCGGCTTCCCGCAGCAGCGGCGACGGTTCACTCGGAGAAGGGGCGGCGACGGCGGTACGTGGAGGCTGCACGTAGTGGTTGTAACATACGGCGGAAGCGAGAGACATAGCGACTGATCGAGTGTCGGCTTTCCGGCGAGTTACAGGGAAGTGGTGGCGTCGGTGAATATCTGTGGCGGTTGTCTCCGAAAACGATCGTTAGCGGTCGCGGTGGTTTCCGTCAGAAAGTTTCCGGCAAAGGTGTCGCGTTTCCTGACGAACCAAGTAGTGGCAGTGGTGATGGCGAAACTCGGAAGAGCAGGAAATGCGGTGTTGGCGTCAACCAAAGGCGACTGCTACGATGGCGGAGGTGATGACGGCAACCGGCGGGGTTGTGGTGTTGTACAGAGAGAGATTAAGATTTAAAGTTTGATGAATCGATATCATTGGAACTTTATCGTTTATATATATTAAACAAGTTATAAACACAATCAAATTCCTAAATAAGTTGATTGTTTGTTGCTCACGTTTGAATTTGAAACAAGTTGATCTAGATGATGATTGGAATATAAAATAATAAACATATGCTCAGTCATGAGTTTGAAATCATCTAGGTTTCAATTTTAAATTATTATTATTATTATTATTATTATTATTATTATTATTATTATTATTTTTATTCCCATTATTATTATTATTATATCATATTTTGTAAACTAAATTTACGGGTATTACAACTCTTCCATCCTAAAAAAAACATTTCGTCCTCGAAATTGTAAGACGGTGACACATACTTTCGGATATCACGGAAACGAAACAAACCTAAACTTTATATATTTTCTTATATCCATTACTAATATTTATTATTTTAAATATTTTAAATATGCGGATATTACAATTCTACCTCCCTAAATAAAATTTCGTCCTCGAAATTTCTAGTTATCCATGCGCAATCAAACTTTAACGTAACGGATAAGAAACATAACTTCAAGCGGTAATGATACCAAACAAAACTTAAATGGTAAACTAAAATATTTAACTGAGAATACTTAATCATATTACTGAAATGAAACAGAAAATTTTTCTCTAAATACATATAATTGGGTGTATCACAAAAATGTCAAACGAAGACATCTAAATGAATCCTATAACTAGTAACCGAGACAAAACAACTAACTGAAACAGGTGACTATAAGTAGAACTTAAAAACGGTAACAAATTTGATCCTTCATAATTTTAAAAACTCAAAACATATCAAATTCAAAAATCAAATTTTATAAGTTTACATATTTTTTTTTTACTCATATACAAATAAATAAATAGATAAATTAATAAACACATAACACTAGCACAATAAAGTGAAAAATCTTATGACGAGGTCATATCGGATGGAGTATTAGAGGAACAAAATCTGCATAAAAGAATTTTTGTAGCACACCTGCGTACCTGTAAATTCACGATTACGTTCGCGACCATAATCGTCAATTTACCTTACGACTGTGTCCTAACAAGCCTTCCATTATGCATTTTAAAAACATGGCTTGGCTTATAACAAAAGAGTAATGTGATGACAAAATAATTAAGAAATGATGTTTATTCAAATGCATAATTATCGCGGAAAACGTCTAGAGGCGTGCGTGGTAGTAAAGTCTGAATCGAGCGTAGAGGGTACGTAAGTCAAAGTCGTGATCCCTTTAGTTGTGTAGTGTTGTCTTCGAAAGTCATTTCCATATTTGTATAGTGTAAGCATGAACAATTTATTCAACTAAATGAAATCCGGAAAGTCAGAGATTGACGTAGGTGCCTAGAAAGGACTCTAAAAATAGACCGAAAATCACAAAATGATCGGCACGAAGATTGATATGAAATATTAATCCTAACCCAACGTCTACCCATTATCTCACAAGTCTGATTTTAAGGTTTGAGTTTTCTACAGGAAAGAGCCTTAGCTCTGATACCATAACTGTAACACCCCAACCCGGAACAGGCTAACGTGTTACTATTACAGATATCAAATCAACGCCACAATCCAAAATACAACAAAAATTAATGCAACCTATGTCATATTATTAAACAAAATGAATTAACTTTTAGAAGCTTGAACTTCATTTTGTTCTCTCATCACTAAATTCCCCGAATCCCGGATTACCTGAAAACAAAATAAGAAAAACAAAACAAGAAAACACGGCTGAGCAAAAAATTGCCCAGTAACGGAAAGAACAATAGTATAGGTAAGGACAGACGTAAGAGAATAAATATACGAACTTCAATTCAAACTCGAAACCAACCCTTTTTAGCGAAACATATACTTTATAAAATTCGGATGTATGATCCGACACTTGGCCAGAACATGGTCAAACGCATGCGGAAATATATCAGAACTATAACAAAAACACCCAGAGCCAGAAACATATAACTTGTAACATATAATGTGTGACGTGTAACATATAACGTGTAACATTTAACTGAACTAGGATCTATAATTAAATGCGAAACATAATCCGATACACGATCGGGACGTAATCTGAATATACTCAAATTTAATCAAATGCATATACACATATCAAAACAGACCAGAAATATAGCGAAACAAAATATAATTACTAAAATACACGACGATGATGTTAAAATAAATAGGTCGTGTAATACGGAAGCACCCAGAGCCTAAACAGAGGGGTACACAGCTAGCTAGTCCATGCACCAAAGAGACGGTGTGGGTGGTGTGCACACATTGTTCCATCTCAAACAGAAGTCAGGAGTCAGGAGTCAGGAGTCGGAGCTAAGATCGATCTATACGCCTCTAAGTGGCCAAGGTACTACATGAGTACTTTCAGAGACGCCGTGAACTTTGATTACGCACTGTCACGATAAGTGCCATGTCAGGAGTCAGGAGTCAGGAGTCGGAGCTAAGATCGATCTATACGCCTCTAAGTGGCCCTAATACTTCAAAAGTACTAGTTAGAGACGCCGTGAACTTTGATTACGCACTGTCACGATAAGTGCCATGTCGTTGACGCCCCAACGACAAGTCAGAAATTGCTCAGGTAACAGAGTACAAAAACTAAAAACATATAACTAAAATATATTATATAAAATAAATGAACTCAAAATATAATTGGCGCGTAACAAAAATCCGTACTACAAAGTAACGGAATTAAACGAAAACGGAAACCGTACTACGAAGTAACGGAATATAATTAATACTACGAGTGAAAGAGACCAGAAACTGTACTATGAAGTAACAAGAAACAGAATCCGTACTACAAAGTAACGGAATAGATTCAATACTATAAGTAACCGAAAACAGAAACCGTAATGAAGTAACGGAATGTAATTTATACTATGAGTGACAGAAACCAGAAACCGTACAACAAAGTAACGGACTATAATTAATACTAAGAGTAATAAAAACAGAATCCGTACTACAAACTAACGGACTATAATTAATACTAAAAATAGCAAAAACAGGAAACCGTACTACCAAGTAACAGAATATAATTAATACTAAGAGTAACAAAAACAGAAACCGTACTACGAAGTAACAAGAAATAGAATCCGTACTACCAAGTAACAGAATATAATTAATACTAAGAGTAACAAAGACAGAAACCGTACTACGAAGTAACAAGAAATAGAATCCGTACTACCAAGTAACAGAATATAATTAATACTAAGAGTAACAAAGACGGAAACCGTACCTTATAAGTGAATGACAATAACCGTAAGAAGATTTAAACTTGATTAAACGTCGCGAGATCCTACAATAATTTTAAAGAACGAAACTTGGATTATTCACTCATTGGGGTATGTTTAGTTTTCTAGAATTGTTGGTGACGTTCACTAATTTATAAAATGTGCACACATATATCATTTATGAATAATTTGCACTATAATTTATGTATTATCAATCTGTGTTGTAACGCTATTTATTTAAGGCTCTATTTAAATACTTCCATAGATTATGTAGAACATCAACCTGTAGTTAATTAACCTTCATCCCGTTTCAAGTATAAAATATCATATTTATATTTTCATGAACTGTTTAAAAACGTTTTAAATTTTGCACTTAGGAACATGACTTGGAAAATAAGAAAATATGGTGAAGCAGGCTGGCCAAACACTCTACGGCCCACCCACAATCCAATTCCAAAAACATGTTTTGGTTTGCAAAAGGGATTGTTTTGTTTCAAGAATGCGTGACCAGTGAATTAACCATGGAGTTATTTTATTTTATTGTTTTTTTTCTTTTAGATATTTAAACATATGTTACACTTGGATATCTTAACCTATTAATTATTCAGAATTAAGATAACTTGTCGCTCAAATCAATAGAAACTAAACGCAGAACATAAACTGATCGCGTGTTAGGCTGTTACCTGGTTGTCGGGCAGAAAGTTAACAGAAGATGAATATAGACGACTGCGATTCCAGTAAGTAGAGAAGCGTCGAGGGAGGTAATGGTTGTCCCCGGCAACCCAGAGTGGTGGCGGCGGCTTCCCGCAGCAGCGGCGACGGTTCACTCGGAGAAGGGGCGGCGACGGCGGTACGTGGAGGCTGCACGTAGTGGTTGTAACATACGGCGGAAGCGAGAGACACAGCGACTGATCGAGTGTCGGCTTTCCGGCGAGTTACAGGGAAGTGGTGGCGTCGGTGAATATCTGTGGCGGTTGTCTCCGAAAACGATCGTTAGCGGTCGCGGTGGTTTCCGTCAGAAAGTTTCCGGCAAAGGTGTCGCGTTTCCTGACGAACCAAGTAGTGGCAGTGGTGATGGCGAAACTCGGAAGATCAGGAAATGCGGTGTTGGCGTCAACCAAAGGCGACTGCTACGATGGCGGAGGTGATGACGGCAACCGGCGGGGTTGTGGTGTTGTACAGAGAGAGATTAAGATTTAAAGTTTGATGAATCGATATCATTGGAACTTTATCGTTTATATATATTAAACAAGTTATAAACACAATCAAATTCCTAAATAAGTTGATTGTTTGTTGCTCACGTTTGAATTTGAAACAAGTTGATCTAGATGATGATTGGAATATAAAATAATAAACATATGCTCAGTCATGAGTTTGAAATCATCTAGGTTTCAATTTTAAATTATTATTATTATTATTATTATTATTATTATTATTATTATTATTATTATTATTATTATTATTTTTATTCCCATTATTATTATTATTATATCATATTTTGTAAACTAAAATTTACGGGTATTACACCATAAGTGCTCTTGATATACAAACGAGAGGGTTCAGTCCAGAAGCGGTCCATGGAAGCTACAAAGGGGAGTTTTGTATGGGTGCATAAATGAAAATAATAAAGAATATATATGTGAAAACTGAACTTTGTGTGTTTAAAAGACAATGTAGTAGTTGAGGGATCATGATGAGTATAATATATTTCTTTCATACCTGGCCAGTATGAGAGTAATTGTATCATACTGTTAGGAATTCTCAATAATTATATTGTGTTTGAAACAAAAAAAGTAAGTGTGGGAAATAAATATGCATGAAATGATGTGCGTGTATGTATATATATATATATATATATATATATATATATTGCATCATATGTGCATATACGGTGCTTTGTGCTTTATGGCCTTAGATTAATTGTTAGACATAACAATAGATTGAGAAGTATAAAGGCTTTAGATAAAGTACTATAGAAGAGATAAGATTATGGAATGAAAATAATAATAGATAAATTATTCGTCACAGTAAAAAGATATGGCGGAGGAAGAAGGAAATATTGTACACGGTGATGGAAACCGTAATGTAGAAAAGCATGTAGATAATGCTTCAGAAAGATCTGCGTCTTCACCTCATCAAGATGATGCTGCAAAATTTGTCCCCGATGAAATTCGCAAGCAGATAGCAATTGAGGTGGGGAAGGCTTTCGAAGTCAACATTCCATTTCTTTTGGCTGAAATGCAAATTTCTATAGGAATTATGCTGGAAGAAAATTTGAAAAAGAATGAACCGATTGTGGAAAAGCCTCTTGAGAATGTGTGAGCGGCACCAAGAGTGGAGGTAGAAACGCATCGTTGTGCGTATAGAAATTTCATGGCTTGTAAACCGTTACAATTTAAAGGAGAAATAGACCCCTTGGTTAGCCAAAGGTGGATTACAGTTATGGAGACTATTTTTGATACGTGTCACTGCGACGCTTCTGATGAAGTGGTGTTCGCAACGAACCAATTTCTAAAGACTGGTGGGATATGGTGAAAAATAAAAAAAGGTAGGGAAACGATAAGAAATATGTCTTGGGAAGAATTCAAACCAATCTTCCTAAAACATTTCAGTCCAAATGTTGCAATTGATCGTATCACCGAAGAACTTCTTCATATGCGTCAAGGCAATGAAACGACAGATGAAATATTTGGAATTTTCTATGATAAAGCCAAGTTTTGCCCTTCTCTTTTCACTAGTGAAGAAGCTTGGATGACTCGTTTCCATCTTATCCTTAAAACGGAAATAAGAGAATTTATTTCTCCATCAAAGTGTGGAAGTCTCGAGGAACTTCTTAATTGGGCTCGTGAACGAGAGGTGGAGCTAAAAAGACAAGTTGAGAGAGATGGGAAGCGGAAGCTAGATGTTGTAATTCCTGCAGCACCTACAAAGAAAGCGAAAAGTTTTAAGCCTACAAAAGTACCTAGCTTTAAGAAGGAATCTGGTACTTGTCAGTTTTGTGGAAAAAGGCATTTCAGGGAATGACGTTATAAGAACACAACTTGTTATAAGTGTGGGAGACTTGGGCATACAGCACCAGAGTGTACTAGTCCAGTGAACTTATGTTATAACTGCTATTAACCGGGCCACATGAAAAATGATTGCCCAGAGTTAAGGGCAAGGAATGGAAAGGCGACAGAAGGACCGAGAACTGCCGAGAACGTGAAGAAATTGGAAGCTCAAAAACCCCGAAGCAAGGCTTTTCAAATCACCGCAGATGAGGCGAAGGCTATACCTGATGTCGTAACAGGTACCTTTATCGTAAACTCCCTCCCTGCCTATGTTTTATTTGATTCTGGAGCTAGTAGATCCTTCGTATCCAGAACTTTTGCTTGCCATAGTTCTTTTAGTAGAAGTAAATTAATAAATTCATTAGACGTCGAAATCGCTAGTGATAAGAGCTTTGTTGTCTCCGAAGTATGTCGAAATTGTAAAATAATTATTCAAGGAGAAGAATATTCTATCGACTTAATTCCTATTACTCTAAGGGAATTTGATGTTATTATTGGAATGGACTGGTTATCCCAACATCAGGCGTCTATAGTTTGTAATAGAAAGATCGTTCAATTTTTGTCACCGACTGGAAGACAAGTTTATGTTCATGGAGAACGAAAGAATGATATTATAATATGCTCGATGGAAAAGGTGAGGAGTTATATGAAGCATGGTCATCAGACGTTTCTCGCCTACGTGATTGATACAAAAGTAAAGGGAAACGAATTTGATCAAGTACCCGTTGTTAATAAATTTCCTGACGTTTTTCCTGATGAGTTGTCGGGAGTTCCATAGGAAAGGGAAGTCGAGTTTAAAACTGATCTAGTTCCAGAAGCTAAACCAATGGCTAAATCTCCATATCGGTTGGCACCGAATGAGATGAAGGAGTTGAGGTCTCAACTCCAAGATCTATTGGACAAAGGCTTTATTCGCCCACGTGTTTCTCCTTGGGCCGCACCTATTTTGTTCGTTAAAAAGAAAGATGGTAGCATGCGGATGTGCATTGATTACCGTGAATTGAATAAATTGATCGTCAAGAATAGGTGTCCTTTACCTAGAATTGGTATCCTTTACCTAGAATTGATGATCTTTTTGATCAACTACAAGGTGCTAGTTGGTTCTCAAAGATTGATCTAAGGTCGGGATATCATCAAGTAAAGGTACGAGAAGAAGATGTACCTAGGAAGGGTTTTCGTACTCGGTATAAGCATTATGAATTCGTTGTGATGCCATTCGGCTTAACGAATGCCCCAGCAGTTTTCATGGATCTTATGAATCGAGTATGTAAGCCTATTCTTGATCGTTCCGTCATCGAGTTCATCGATGACATTCTCATCTATTCCCGAACCGAAAAATATCATGCTCAACACCTTCGCAAGGTTCTTGATACGTTAAGAAGAGAAAAGCTATACGCAAAGTTTTCTAAATGTGCATTTTGACTTCGAGAAATTCAATTCTTGGGTTATGTAGTGAAAGAGGAGGGTATCTTAGTGGATTCCAAGTGTCTATTATGCAATGGTCTCCTCCAAAGACCCCAATTGAAGTCAGAAGTTTTCTAGGTTTGGCCGGTTATTGTCGGCGTTTCATTCAGGATTTTTCAAAAATAGCCTCCCCGTTGACAAAGCTAACTCGAAAGAATTCCAAATTTGAATGGAACTCATAACACGAAGAGGCGTTTCAAATCTTGAAAGAAAAGTTAACTAGAGCTCCGATACTAGCTTTACCGGAAGGAACAGAGGACTTTGTGGTTTATTCTGACACCTCACGTGTTGGATTAGGTTGTGTCCTTATGCAAAAGAGGGAAGGTGATAGCATATGCATCACGACAATTGAAATCACATGAAGCAAACTACCCAACCCATGACCTTGAATTAGCAGCAGTAGTATTTGCGCTAAAGATCTGAAGGCATTATTTATATGGAACAAAGTGCACTATCTATACTGATCATAAAAGTCTGAAATATTTCTTTGATCAGAAAGAATTAAACATGAGACAACGTCGGTGGTTAGAATTAGTCAAAGACTATGATTGTGAAATACTCTACCACCCAGGAAAAGCCAACGTTGTTGCTGATGCCTTAAGCCGAAAAGAGGATTATTCTCTGATTAAGGTGCAATCATATAAACTGATTGTAAATTCGTACTTATTTGACCAAATTAAAACTGCTCAAAAGGAAGCACTAAAAGAAGAAAATTTAAAGAGCGAATGAATTGTTGGTCAAGTCCGACATTTGGAAGAAAATGACAAAGGAGTTAAGATTCGTTTTGGACGTATTTGGATTCCTAAGTCTTGTTCAATTAAAACGATCATTTTAGATGAGGCACATTAATCAAAGTATTCAATTCATCCAGGTGAAACAAAAATGTACAATGACTTGAAGAAAAATTACTGGTGGCCTGGTATGAAAAGAGATATTGTAAAATATGTGGAAAGGTGTTTGACTTGTTTACAAGTTAAGGTTGAACACCAGAAACCATATGGAAATATGCAACCTCTAGAGATTCCAGTATGGAAGTGGGAACACATTACGATGGACCTAATAACGAAACTTCCAAAAATAGCAAATGGACATGATACGATATGGGTAGTTGTCGATCGTTTGACAAAAAGTGCACACTTTATACCTATTCATGAAAAATATACTTCAGAACGAATGGCAGAAGTATATATTAATGAGGTGGTGTCAAGGCACGGAGTGCCAGTATCTATTGTATCTGATAGAGACACTCGTTTTACCTCAAGATTTTGGAGAAACTTTCAGGAGGAAATGGGCACCAAATTATTAATTAGTACGACATATCATCCTCAGACCGACAAACAAAGTGAAAGAAAAATTCAAACTCTTGAGGATATGCTTCGTGCTTGTATTATTGATTTTGGTGGCAGTTGGGACAAGTATTTTCCCCTGGCAGAGTTCTCTTACAATAATAGTTACCATTCAAGCATTGGGATGCCACCATTTGAAATGCTTTATGATAGAAAATGTCTCACTCCACTATGTTGGGGAGAAGTTGGTCAAAGAGAACTCGCAAACAAAGAGGTGGTGAACGCAACAAACGAAAAGATTTATCGAGTCAGAGCACATTTGAAAACGGCTCATGATAGACAAAAGTCGTATGCTGATAAACGGAGACGCCCAATTGAATTTCAAGTAGGAGGCTTTGTTATGTTAAAAGTCTCTCCATGGAAAGGAGTGATTCGTTTCCGTAAATGTGGCAAGCTAAGTCCACGATTCATTGGTCCGTTTAAGATAATCGCTCGTGTGGGGCAAGTGGCCTATCGACTAGATTTACCTGAAGACTTAAATGGAATCCATAACACATTTCATGTTTCATATTTATGAAAATGTATGGCTGATGAAACGACATGTGTGCCATTAAATGACATCGAAGTGGATGATAAGCTTAACTATGTTGAAAAGCCAGTAGCGATTATTGATGGTAAAATTAAGCAACTTCGAAATAAAGATATAAGCCAAGTAAAAGTACAAGGAAACATCGACGAGGTTCGTATACCACATGGGAAGCCGAAGATGAAATGAGAAAGTATTACCCTGAGTTATTCAAGGTATGAACAGGTTTCGAGGACGAAACCTAATTAAGAGGGGGAGATTTGTAACATCCCGTTTTGTGAATAAAAATAAAATATTTGAAATCTATATTTCAAATATTAGTAAACGAGTAAGCAGCGGGTAAAAAGACTCATTGAGATACGAGGTGTTTAAACGAGTGTTCGATTTACTCGAATATCGTTTAAAGTAATATATAAATTATACTAAAATTTATTATTATTAATAAATAAAACAATTAACAATTAAAAAAAAGAAGTGAAAGTGTACAAGTGATGTTAATAATAATAATAATAATAATAATAATAATAATAATAATAGGATAATATTTATCATTCTTAGTGTGTAAGAAAGTTGAAAGGATATGATTGGTATCCCTTATTCTATAAGATTGAAAAGCTTAGTCTTGAAGGAATCTTACACTACACGTAAATTTTGGGTACATATATATATAGAGGGATAAGCCACCTAAATTTTAAAGAAACCAAAAAGTCTAGTTGAACGATGAGTACAAGATTTTAAGGAAGGAATCACAGTAGCCATATTATATTTGGAGACAATAAATATTGAGTGATCGACGCATACACTTGAGTTAGTTACATTAAGAGGTAAGTACACGGACCATAATCATGTTATTTTTACAAACGTTTTATATATGTTTATTTTGATATGCATATATATGATTATTTGAGAAATGATTGTGGGTCCAAGTATGTGAATTAATGTGTGGCTTATAAAGAGGCTATAGTTTTAAAATAAATATGGTGGTGTGCCTCTAATAAAAATACGGGTTACGAGTCCCGAGGGTTTCGGTAGTTGAAACTCTAAAATTTTTATACTATATTTAAAAGATTTCGGGAGTTGAAATCTTAAGGGGGTTCGGGTTTTGAACCCCAAATATAAAAGGGTGACTTAAAACCCTTATGGGTTAAAAATGAGCTCATAAGGAATTCGGGTGTTGAATTCTCAAAGAATAATGAGGAGTAAAGTTAAGGATTTCGGGTGTTGAAATCCCAAGGAATTCGGGTGTTGAATTCTCAAAGAATAGTGTGGAGTAAATATAAGGATTTCGGGTGTTGAAATCCCAAGGAATTTGGTTGTTATATTCGAAATGAAATTAAAACATATTTTTATAAAATGGTGTACTTACTTAGCGGAAGCTAATAAAAATATGTTTTAAAATGTTTCCAGGAAAATCACCCCTAGATGGTTGAAGCTTCATGGACGGACTGGACTGACAAGAAAACCCTACTAGTATATAAAAGTTTGTATAATAAAGTATGTTTTAAACATATATGTTTTCTTGTACAATATATAAATCTATAAAATAAAACGTCACCACGAGTGACATATTTTGGATTTAAGCCGGGACCTACTCTGATGTTTATTTAGTAAAAGTATTATATATATATATATATATATATATATATATATATAAGTTAGGGTGTTTCAACTTAACTAATCTTAACGAACTTAATGGGAAAACTTAATGGAACTAACAATAATAAGGAAACGAATCACCGAGGTAAGATGACTTAACGGGTATAGAATGGCTCAGGTGCTAACAAGTGGTTGAAACCAGGGTTCTAAAGATGGGATAAAATAGATGAGGTCAAAGGCAACTGGTTCCTATAGTTAGTTTTACTAGAAAACCCTAACAACATATAGATAACTTTTAATTCGTGCTTGTTTATCTACGTACCCTAATAACTCATCACTTGGTCCATGTCTAAGTTACAGGTCTCACTAAGGCTCAAGCTATTACAAACCTAGGAGAAGAGGGGTTATTCAATACTAAGGAAAAAATAACTTAACTTACAAAGTAACTTAGCCGACAGCTAGAAAACCGCACGTGGTCTCGCAACTGGTAACTAAATCAACTAAATCAGAGAGATAAGCTAACCCCTAAGGTCTTGGTCCAACTCAAAGGGAATGACCCTACTGACCTAAATGATTCAAGAAATACAAACCCTATGGCACGTGTTTACCACAATCAATCAACACACTCAGTATTAACCGAACTAGAAATTAACGACTACACGAAAAATATTTATGAAATAATCAACTACTCGGGCCTCATGCAACCCAAAATAAATCTAATGGCATCAAGGTATATGGAATAATATCACAAATTATGAACTTTACAATAACTGAACAATCAAACACGAAATTAGCACACGAAAAGTAATAAACCAACCGTTAAACATCAAACCTAGGTGATTCTAACCAATCTACCCAATCATAATCGATGAATAGTAGAATATATATATATATATATATAAGTGCTGAACATGTCCATATAAATCTGATTACAAAAGGTTTGAATGATTAAAAACCAAAAATGAACTTAAAATCGTTAAAATAGTCAAAACCGACAACCGAAGGGCAAAAGATAGAACCGTAAGCTTTTCCTCCTTGGTTTCTCCTCTAGAACAGGTGTGGTGGCTGATTGAATGGTGAATACTTCGTTTTTGCTTCATAGGGTTATTTTAATATATAATTAAACTTGTTTAACAAGTCAAAACTAGGTCAAAACCAGATCACAAGCCCATATAAGACAAAATAGTCATGTAAGCTGAATTATGAACATTCTCAGACCCAAGGAGCGCTGTGTAGCACGGCCAACACAGCCCTACCTGGTCGCGTACCGCGGCCAAGCCATTTTCTGACGTTTTTCGACTTCCAGCTCGTTTATCTTCGTAGGCGAAAACCGGATACATTTGATTCTCGTTTGAGCTGATTTTTTCTTCATTTAGACTGGTTTTCCGCTCTCTTCAACCATGGAATCTACAATAATCAATAATATGTAACTTTTACGCATAAAACAATTGATATTCGTTAATGGTTAAACGTAAAACAATCGAAACAATGGGGGTAAAAAGCTATGTATTTTGCAGCACATCAAATATACCCACACTTAAAACTTTTTTGTCCCTGAAAAAGTAATCTGCACAGGATGATACCCAAGAAGAAAATAACAACTCTCGGTTTTATTTATTATTATTTTTTTTAAGCATCAGAAACAGATTGACGTATTAACCGCGATTGCCGATTTATTGATCCACTTTAAACCCATCCACCAACCCATCGAGCCCCCAATAGCATATATCATTAAGTTCAGATGATCATTAATGAGCATATGGAACCCTCACTCAAGAGTGGTAGCTAATCTTAACCGTATCTCAAACACAGAGAGCTAGCAAGGCTAGAGTCGATGCAAAATGGTCTGAAAAATCACCGTAAGTAAATGACTCTTTAATGGTAAGAAGAAAACGCACTAGATGGATATGAATGAATTGTCATGTGATGGTCAGGCGAGCTGAACCTAGATATTATTGGACTTCGTCCTATATAAATCTAAAATATTATTTATCGTGTAATAACTTTCAAGCCCCAATAACGATAACCTCAGAGTTACTATCCCCTTGGCAACGCGTAAACTCTCAGCCCTGTCTAGTATGGAACTTTTGCTATTTTTGTGGATCCTTTTTGCATCTTTTATTTGTACTTTCTCGTTTTCTTGTTATTTTCTTTTTTTGTGAATCTTTTCTATGCTCGTGAAAAGATGGAATTTTGGCGGGGCGCCACCAATCAATCGAGTGATGCACTAGATTTTAAGTGCACCCAATTCTCACCACATCAAAGTAAAAAGATTACGGTAATCCTCCCTATATCACATTGAATTTTAGCTTAACCACTTCTCCCCAAGATGAGAACCCATAAAGTTTATGAATCTGTTAAGTTATAATTAAGAATACTAAAGGGAAAGTTTTTAGGATTAGTTAGGCATACCGACACATCCCAAATTATATACGCAGTTGTTCTGATATTATATATATATATATATATATATAGAAAAACACCAAGAGATTGTCAAAACACTCGGTAATAATATCATTTCCTGTTTAATGCAAAAATTTGAAAATAAGAGGCATTTTAAAACTCTTTTACTTTTTTTAAACCTTTATTTTTGTATTTATTAGTACATTTAAAAAATAAATTCCCTATCCCCACACTTAAATTTCGCATTACCCTTAATTTGAGACATGAACAAGACAAAAATAAAATATATAAAAAAAATGCAACAGACTCCCCTGAAAAATAGCAATGATTGTGTGTCATGAGTCATGCTCCGTGCCCATCAATATGATATCGTCACGTCAAATCATGAAGCAATTGGCATCCCCACACTTGCTTCAAACCCTACCAATTTGCACCAAAAGCTTGAATTGCTAAAAGTAGTTTAATGCTTATTAACTAAATTACGCTAATTTACACACTAAGTAATAAGTCTAGACTCTAAAACTCGACTAAACTACTAACCGACAAGTGAACCGATCGACTCTAGTAAAGCTAAGTAAGTCCGAATATCGAACCCATGAGACTCTTTAAATTACGTAAATTAACTAATTAGACTCGACTAACTGACACGACTAGTTAATTATTATTATTAAAATGGGGTTTTACTGAAAACTAAAATTAAACTAATTAAGAAAAAACAAGTAAAATAAACAGAGGAAACTTTAATTGATTTAAATCAAATGACGATGAACAACCACCTAGGCTAGAATCCCCAAAGTTTTAGTTATCAATTATTCGAAAAAATGCTTGTTATGGAACTGGGATCACAAAATAGTCACTTAAAAGAAAACCCGAGCAGGACCCCTGACCCATCTCAAGAAGAAACCTATGGATTTCTATTAAGTTCGTAATAAAACCAGTTTTAATATTAGACTTCCTTACTCTTATCTTATTAATTATGATCGAGTACCTTTAAACGACAACGTACTTTACAAATTGGAAATCAAAGGTAGTTTAATAAATTCGTTTGTCTTAATAGACAAAGTTGACAAATCAAACCTAGACGGACTCCTTACGAAGAACTAAATCTACCAATCCTAATCAACAAAGACATATCAAATAATCTATCACCTTACAGCTTTTTAGATTAGCAGAACACTTTTATTTATTTGATTAATAATATTGTTTCAATGATCTTATTATAAATCAATCACAAATTAGTCAAGAACACACAATAAATGACCAAACCCAATCCTATTATATGAAAGACATTCACCAAAGAAACTGTGAAACAATAAAACTCATCAAAAAAAAACCAAGCACCATATGCATCAAATAAATAAAAGTGTACTTTTTACTGATTCATAAACCCATAACAAAAAGCAATTTCCAAATAAAATAAAAATTCAACAATAGTTCATCATAAGCCTAGGCAGTATAAAACATTTAGCCTAACATCTTAAAATCAAAGAAACCAAAATAATTAAGTTCAATAACCAAGCTCATGAATAAAATAATAAATTCAAACCGAATTATGATGATGTTTGGATGAGTAAACGTTGAACCCACATGCTCTATGCTCGAACCAACGACTTTCTTCTCTTATTCTTTCTTTCTTTTCCCTTGTGTTGATTTCTGTAGGGTTCTTTTTGGCCTCCAATCAGCCGACACCCCTTCTTGTATCAAAAGCAATCTCCTTTTATTTTTTTTCGATGTCTGTTTAACATCCACGGCCCAATTACTTTATATAAACTTGACTTTGTTACGATTGTTTCTTTTTGACAGCCCACCGATATTTCCTTGGCCCAATGTAAATATAAATATAATTGTTGTCAAATTCCACAATCTGATCACGTGCACATTTTGTCAAAATAAATATTTAAAAAGTTTAGTGTCACATTTAGTGATTCTACGTATCATTCATGATTCTACGTATCATTCAACCATTTTCAACATATTCTTATTTTAGACTTTAAATTTATTATAATATACATAAATATATATGAGTGTATAAAATAAATGGATTAGTAGGTTATTTTTGTTAAGTTGATTTACTCGTTTGTCTCAAGTTTAGTAAAACTACCCAATTTTAACTTATTATCTATTAGAACCTTAAAAATCCACACATGAGCCAACTAAAAGTAATATTTAATAAAAAAACATGGCTTAAAAGTATTTAAAAGTGTAAGAAATACTTATATAATAATTTTTATAATTTAGACCACATCAAATATCCCCACACTTACTTTTTTTTCGTCCCTGAAAAAGACTTATGCAATGGAATCAAAATCAGAAAATATGGTTTTTTAAAAACATATAAGGTATATTAAAGCTCAGAAAAAACACAAAAATTGCGATCACCGATATTGTTATCCACTTAAACCCATGCCTTAATCCTTACCGGAACAAATAAGATCCAACAATTTGTCTATTTATATAACTCAGTGGTTTACACAGTTAAGATCCGTTTATTTCAGTTTTTACCGGACCAAACCACCCAAACTTGACTTAAACCTCAAAACTAGAAGATTTAAAATTTTTGTTGCCCTTTTTTTGTTTTGTTTTTATTTTTTTTTTATTTTATAAATAGTTAAGACGATCAAGGGTATTGCTTAACCACCTAAATTTAAGCATCAAAGTTTACCAAAACACCCATTAGATATGGTTAAGGTTTAATTAATTAGCAAGTGTTCCCCACAACATGACATACCCTCGTTATCAAGCAATACCCTGAACCCTTCACCATTGGTGAGTATGCACAAATTCATCTGTAGAATTTACATGTGGCATGTCCCTTGTGGACCGTTTCTTAATAGTAATGAGACGCGATCAAGGAGACCACACATGGCTAACATCGTGGATGATCAAGTCAGTAGTTTATTTGTACTTTAAGTACGTCATTCAACCTTCGATAATCTATACACACACGTCAACCGGTAACCGTACGTGAAGGGATAAGCTCATTCTTCTCATTCGTAACAACTGTCATACCTCCTTTCTTTGGAACAACTTGGGTCGGACTTACCTATGGAGAATCCATAATTGGGTATATCATTCCGGCATCCATCAACTTTAGAATCTCTTTCTTGACAACTTCTTGCATGTTCGGGTTAAGACGCCTTTGTGGTTGAACCACCGGTTTATACTCATCTTCCATCAAAATTCGATGGGTACAATAAGCAGGACTAATACCTTGAATATCCGAAAGTCTCCATGCAATCGCCCCTTTATGCAACTTCAATACCGCAATCAACTTCATCTTTTCTTCCTCCGTCAACTTGAAAGAGACAATAACGGGCAAATTCGAACCCTCTTCAAGATGCACATACTCCAAATGTGACAAAAGAGCTTTTAATTCCAACGGGGTGGGTTTCTCTGCATATTTCTCACAAATAACTTCACTAACCTCCACAATCTCCGCCAAGCAAGAAATGTCTTCCGCCACCTCTTCCTTCAACTCTTCATCCATACCAACTCCAACAAGATCGGCACCACAAATGTAGTTCAGACATGTATCAAAACCTGTAATAAAAGAGATTAGAAAATAAACAGAATGACATGGATCACTAAAATGATCATGATCACTCGGATGCTTCATCAACCTAGCAACATTATAAGTATGATTCTCATCACCAAACCACATCGATATATCCTCCCGTCATACACATCAATAAGAGCCTTCTCCGTTCGTAAAACAGACGACCAAGAATAATGGGAACCCTCTCGTCGGCCTCCATATCAAGTACCACAAAATACATCGGAAAAACAAACTTATCAACTTTCACTAGCAAATTTTCAATGATACCTCGCGGGTACTTAACCGAACGATCCGCCAACAACAAGGACATGCGAGTCGGTGTAAGCTTGCCTAACTCTAACTTTTCGTACAACGAATATGGCATGAGATTAATACTAGCACCCAAATCCGCCAACTCTTGACTCATCATATCACTACCAAACAAACATGGAATTGTAAACACACCTGGATCCGACAACTTTTCCGGCACCCGATTAAAACCCGCCGCCAAACAATCTCCGTGAAGAGGAATAGATGAAACCTCTCCCAAATGATATTTTCTTTTTAGCAAGTCTTTCAAGAACTTCAGAATATGTTGGAGAGCTTCAATGAATGGAAGATTGATCCTTAACTGTCGAAACATATCGAGAAAATGCACGTACTCCGTCATATACTTTTGATGCATAAGGGGAGCGTGATACGGGACGTGAGCATGATCAATGATGTGTGATAGCCAGATTTCAGCTGACTTATTCTCGATGCTTCTCTCTACTTGTGGCTCAATAATTGGTGTGTTACCCTGTGTCTTACCCGGAACTTCCATCTCTATCTCTTCATCAACCACCTCCTCATCTTCATCTTCAACTCTTTCTCTAATTACCTCGGGACCAAAAATCATTCCACTATGAGTAGTAATTGCTTTCAGATGAGTGGCCAGATTTGGCTGAGTAGTACCTGAAAACTGTCCTTGAGGCCTTTCATCGAGACGTCGGGTAATATCACCTACGAACCTCTGAAGTTCAATTAATGATGATTGTTGATTCTTAAAAAGTAGGTCTTGCTCGGCGAACTTCTTCTGTGTAGCTTGAGTTCTCTCTAAGATCTACTTCATCATATCTTCTAATCGTCCCATTCCACCACTCAGGTCATGTCCATTTTTTGAACATTAGTACCATTATTATTATTATCATTAAAATACTGACCTTATCCTTGATTATAATAAGTTTGAAAGCCAGGCGGTGCACCAGACGGATGCCAATTGAAATTATTTCGATTCGGGTTCTTGTAGGTGTTCCAATTCTGATTGTCGTAATAAGTGTTGGAAAACCTGTTCTGACTAGCAACAATATCTATCTCTTGATTCATCAATGGGCACTCCAAAGTACCGTGTCCACCCTACAAAACTGATGTGTTGAAAACAGTCAATTAAATATTAACTAAATCAGACAAGTAATAAAAACTAGACCTAAGACTCAACTACACAAAACACCGGCAAATGAACCGATCAATTGTACTAAAGCTAATTAAGTCCGGAATATTGAACCCACAGGACTCTATAAATTACGTTACTTAACTAATTAGACTTGACTTATGACACGACTATTTATTATTAATGTTTTAAGGGGGTTTTTAAACTAATATTAAACTAAGAAAGTAAATAAACAAAACACCAACTAATGATTAAATCCTAATCAACGATCAACAAGCTTATATGATCTAATAGGCCTATTCAATCACAATAATCAAAACACCAACTAATGATTAAAAATATAACCTAAATCTAAAGAACACAATCAAGAGATATAAGATCTATGTGAAGCAATAGTTAATAATCAATCAAGATAATAAACATTCATATGCATCATGAAAGCAAAAATCAAGTCTTTACTATTAATATAACAAAACCATAATCAAAACAATAGTCCAAAGCAAGAATCAAGCATCAAACATGTTCATCAAACCTAGGTAGACATGAAGTCTAGCCTAGAATCATAATTAAAAACGAATCCAAACAAAGTAAACAAAAGAGAATCATGATAAATAGCAAGAACGGAGAAAGTAGAGCGATAAAACCCTTAAAACTCCTTCCTTGATTGATTGAATGAAAGCTCCTTGATCTCTAATGTAATCACCCTCCAAAAACCTTCAATCTCTTGCTCTTCTATCTCCAAAATCGGCTGGAATGGCTTGCATTTTCGTCTAGGTTTATAACATCTTTATATATAACGAGTTGGGCCTTTAATTTGCAAAAGTTGGCTGATCAGACTGCCTAGGCGCCGCGTGACCAGGTCTGGGCTCCCTGGCCGCGTGGCGCGACGTGTGCCATAGGAGAGCTTCATTTTTCTTGTTTTTTATTTACTGCTTAATGTTGTTAAATCTCTTCCTTGAACTCCAAGCAACGATAAGAACCTTCTAGGCCTTCTTTTCCTTGATTCTCAAACCATGAATCTATAAAGAACATAACAAAACATTAGTGATGTAAACATGTAACCAATGATGAGAAAAAACAAACATAGACTTCACATGAAAGGATAGAATGAATTAGAGTTTAACATGCAAGACACCGAAATATTTAAAACACGATAAATATCAAATAAGCTTGACTCAAAACCTAAATTAATAAAAGATGAACGAAACACCAAATAAACTGAACTCAGAACCTTAAATAAACATAACTTTACAAGGGATTCGAGATGTATAAATTGATGTATATCAAATATCCCCACACTTACTCTTTTTTCGTCCCTGAAAAATTTTGATGCAGTTGGATCAGAATCGGAAAATATGGTCTTAAAAACATATAAGTTAATTTTTAAAGCTTAGAAGAACGCTAAAACCGCGATCACCGATATTGTTGTCCACTTAAACCCATGCCTTAATCTTTACCGGGACAAATAAGATCCAATAATAAAATTACTCAGTGGTTTACACAATTAAGACCCGCTTATTTTCAGCTTTTACCGGACCAGGCCACCCCAATTTGATGTAAACCTCAAAATTAGCAGAATTAAAACTTTTGTTGCTCTATTTTTTTCATGAATAGTTAAGACGATCAAGGGTATTGTTTATCCACCTAAGCTTAAGCATCAAAGTCTACCAAGCAGCCATTAGATACATTTAAGGTTCAATTAATTAATAGCTAGTGTTCCCCATAACATGACATACCCCCGTTATCAAGCAATACCCCGAAACCATCACCATAGGTGAGTATCCAAAATTTATCTGTAGGGCTTACATGTAGCGTGTCCCTTGTGGTCCGTTTCTTAATGGTAATGAGACGCGAGCAAGGGGACCCCACATGGATAACATCGTGGATGATCAAGTCTGTAGTGTATTTGTACTTTTGTACTTTTTGTGATCATGGTTTAAAGACTTATAAGGGTTTGCCCTTTTTAGCTTTATTTAAATATCCACAACCCCACTTAGGAATTGTGAATACCCAGATGAATAGATTGCATACAGACCTATGGTCTCCGGACCTGAAGCATCCCATCAATACAAGATTTAAGGTTATAAAACCATACGAAAATGAGGTGTAAAACACTAAACTAGCAGTTTAAGATTTATATCACAGGCTACACGACATACTCTAATGTTAAACCTACCCAAGCATAATATGATAACGTATTCAAATTTCTTAAAACTCATAACATTTCCACTTTTTCATACCAAACATTGAGGCTTGTGTATGGCCCGACCTTTCATTACTTATTTTCCACGGACAAAACGCTTTACCCACAAAAGATTTCTGTTTTAACCATTTTATCAAATTGCCCTTTCATTTTCAATGTTGAGCCTACCGACACATCTCAAGTTAAGTTTGTTTTCTTTTATTTATCTCATATTATTAGTAGTTTGAAAAACCAATTTCCGATAAATATCATCATCTCCCTCTTTAACGCAAAAAACTAAAAAAAAGGGACATTTTTAAAACATTTTTCAATTTTTTTTATAAAGCAAAATCAAACTATGACTCAAATATCATATCCCCACACTTAAATTTTGCATTGTCCTCAATGCAAGGATAAGGAGGACTTAAAAGAAAATAAAATTAAAAATAAAGTCGGATTACAAAAAAAAACTAAAAATCTATAATTAAAAACAAAGGCAAAGTAAACAGTTTAATAAGCTAGATATTGGAAAAGTCTTAGCTGGTAATATGCGCATGAAAACATGATGCCAAGGTCTTCTTCCATGAAAGCCCTCCAACTACGAACGTGCTCAGAAAATGGTAACTCCTTCTCTCACACACGAACGTAAGCGGCAAAACAAAAACAAACATATCTAAAATGTATCTTATCAAACTGATAGATATTAAACATTCAAAGTATTTTCACCAACTCACAAATAAAACATGAATAATTAGCAGTAAATAATAATAAAACATAAAGTATACGGCTCGACTGCTCCATCCTCACACTTGTTTTTTTCATTAAATTCTTGCTTGGGGGTCGTCTCTCTAGCTCAATCAATCTTCAAACTAGCAAAAATCAAAAAACACAAAACAAAGTCGAACTACAAAAAACTACGTTAACGACTCGATAAACGTAAACAAGACTCGAACAACTAGACCTTAAAACATGACTCAAAATACAAGAAATAAACACAAGGAATCACACCAGAATTAAAACAAGAGGAATTAACAAGAAATAGCAAAAATAAATATAAAAAAATCTGGGCTGTGTAAAGATGGCCGCACCGCGCGACCCATATGGTGAAAATGGTCGCGGCGCGCGGCTCCTTTTTGGCAGTCACCTTCGTGTCACTCGGTGGGGAGATGGGTACCCCGTCACGCGGCGCGACGGGCTCTTTTGGCAGAAAGTTTCGAATTTTGAAGCCCCATTTGCCTTAGAAAACTTTCCAGAAAATTACCAAGTATTTGTTATGCTCATTTTATGTTGTTTTGATGTGTAAAACTTACCTTGCATCTCTAAAATTCTCGTCAAATCCTCTCGTCATGATGGTGATGATTCCTTGGAACGACTCGACGACGCAACGAAACTAAGAAAAACTAACGTTAGTGACTTAAAGAAAATAAAAATTAAAATAAAGGAAAATCTACAAACCCTACACTTGAGTTTTCACTCAAGAACCCATGTTATGCGAATAACGTGGCAGACCGAGTGGATCTTCCTCCACCTCGGTAGAACTCCAATGTCCTAAAAGATTTCGAATCACGAACCGACCATTCACCAACCTTACTTTTCTTCTTTCTAACTCCATAAACCCTCTCAAACTTACGCTTTCCACCACCTCTTTCTCTAACACACTTCACCATTACTCGAGAACTATAATACTCTCGCTCCTTTTCCAAACCAATACTCACCGAATTGGATTCGTCAAGACGTGAATCCATGCCCGAGATAAATGATTCGATTGAGTAAACTGGGTGACATGGATCAATAAGATCGTCTTGACCACTCGGATGTCTCATTGACTTAGCCAAATAGGTGCACTATCATCACCGGCTCTAAGAGTGATTTTCCCTTCAAAAACATCAATAATTTCCCTAGAAGTACGTAAAAATGGACGACCCAAAATGATAGGAACTCTCTCGTCGGCCTCCACATCTAAAACAACAAAATCAGCGGGAAAAACCAAATTATCTACCTTAACGAGCAAGTTCTCCACGACACCCCTCGGATACTTAATGGATTGATCGGCTAAAGACAAAGTCATGCGAGTAGGGGTGAGCTCTCATAGGCCTAGCTTTTCATACAAAGAGTATGGCATGAGGTTTATGCTAGCTCCAAGATCGGCCAATGCTTGACATGTCGTGTCACTTCCAAAAAGGCATGGAATGGTAAAAACGCCGGGGTCGGGTAATTTCTATGGTACTTTATTAAGAACCACCGCAGAACACTCTCCATTTAGCGGTGCATTCGACAGCTCCTCCAACTTATCCTTTCTTTTAAAAAGATCTTTCAAAAACTTGGCATATTTAGGCATATGCTGGAGGACTTCAATGAACGGAAGATTAATATTCAATTGGCTAAATATATTAAGAAAATGCCCGTAATCTTCCGTATACCTTTGATGTTTTAAACGAGCGGGATACGGGACATAGGCAAGGTCAATGGTGTGTGGTGGTGGATGGACTCCAACCGGATTCTTCTCGGTGTTTTTCTCAACTTGCGGCTCTATGATTGGTGTTGAACTTTGTAACTTACCCGGAGCCTCTACCTCTTTCCCCTCATCTACCAACTCATCGTCCCCATCTTTCCCAATTTCTCTACTAACTACCTCCGGACCAAAAACCGTACCACTACGAGTGGAGATGGCTTTCAATTGAGCAGCCGGATTAGTTTGAGGGATACCCGAAAACCGACCTTGGGGCCTTTTTTCTAAACGACGAGCAATATCACCAACAGTCCTTTGAATATCAAGAATAGCAAATTGTTGATTCTTAAAAAGGAGATCATGCTTGGAGAACTTCTTTTGTGTAGCTTGGTCTCTCTCCAGGTTTTGCTTCATCATCTCTTACAAACGCCCAATTCCACCGTTCGAATCCTGCACATTATTTTGAACATTAGTACCATCGGTGTTATTATTATTGAAATACTGACCTTGTACTTGATTATGAGAATTTTGAAATCAGGGTGGGGCACCCGATTAGCATTATTCTGATTCGGGTTCTTGTAGGTGTTCCAACTCTAACTGTTGTTATTATAGGTGTTGGGAAACCTATTCTGACCAGCAACAAAATCGACCTGTTGATTCATCACCGGGCACTCCAACGTGCCATGTCCACCCCTACAAAACTCACACCTGTTCACATTGGCCTTCAGCTCCTTAACCTCTCTAGTTAGTGATTCCAAAGCAGCAGCCACACTAGTATCCAGATTAACCTGGTGTACACCTCGAGCGGGCGATGATGTACTAGTGACGGGAGTGGAATTCGAGTGATGTGGCTCTTTGGCATAATCGGATTGAGCAAAGATCTCAAACATCTCGTTACATTCGGTGACATTCTTCTTTGCCAGTAAACTTCCTCCCGTGGCCGTGTCAAACCGAACTTGGGTTTTGTAGTTCAACCCATTGTAAAATTTTTCCACGAGAGCCCATGGTGTGAGACCATTCTGTGAGCAACAGGCTAGCATATTTTGAAAACGCTACAAAGCATGACAATATTTCTCCCCGGGATCCATGGTTGAGTGTCAAGCCAAAGAGCAGCTTTACCTGCAAGTGAAAACGGAAATAGATGTAAGAAAATAGCATCTTCAGTAGCACCTTGTAAATTAAAAGTTTTCAAAACGCGGTAAAGTCGGTTAATGTGAGCCAGTGCATCCTCGTCATCACGCCCATGAAACTGATTTGTTTGAACGATGTTTTTCATGATGTATGATGGAATTTGCCACGAGTTGGGATTGTTGATTGCGGGAATGACGAAGCATGACTGGTTTCCGGCTAAACCATCGAAGGCTTGAGCAGCAATTGTTCTATCATCGGCTATTTGAACGTCTGGTTGACTTCTCGGACTTTCTGGTGGTGAACTGTGCGGTGACGATTTTGGTGTAGAAGAAGCTTCTGGCGGTGGTTTCTCTGCTGATGAACTAGCTTCGGTTTTGAACGGAGAAAAATCCAGATTATCCAGCGTTGGTCCTTGCGAACGAAGATGTGGCATAAACCTGAAAAAAACGCAACGGACCAAGTGAGTAGACTAAAAATAAAAACTAAAACAAAAATAAACTAAAATTAAATTAGACTCCTACGACTCAAACGAAAATAAACAAATAGCACATATGTATCAAATAAGTCCAATTAACGCAAATAACGCAATTGCCAAGAGTCCCCGACAACGGTGCCAAAACTTGATGTGGTGAAAACAGCCAATTAAATATTAACTAAATTAGACAAGTAATAAAAACTAGAACTAAGACTCAACTACACAAAACACCGGCAAGTGAACCGGTCAATTGTACTAAAGCTAAGTAAGTCTGGAATATCAAACCCACAAGACTCTATAAATTACGTTACTTAACTAATTAGACTCGACTTACGACACGACTATTTATTATTAATGTTTTAAGGGGGTTTTTAAACTAATATTAAACTAAGAAAGTAAATAAACAAGTAAACTAGAAAACAAGCAATCAAACACAAGATCGAAACCAATAAGAGGAGGAATCTACCTAGGTAAGAATCCCATGTATCAACAATCATCAAGCAATGGACAACCAATTATGATATGGAAACTGATTTCTAGATATATTCATCTAACAAACCCTAGAGGACCCTCAATCGCATTAAGTAAAATCCTAAAGAATGAATATTAGATTATTAATCAATCAGTTGGATTGATTTCTTCACAGTCAACAATTAGGGTTAATTAATAGTATCTAAAGCAAGCAATCTCACGAAACACTAAACCCTAGATAACTTGATAAACTAAACACGACATCATGAACAAGGATCAACACAATAACCAAGCAAGAATACTGTCACTAATCTAACCTAGAATGCGATTGACCAAGATACATGAACAAATCCTCACCTTACAACTATTGGAATTTAGCAGAACATTCGAAATCCTAATCAACGATCAACAAGCTTATATGATCTCATAGGCCTATTCAATCACAATAATCAAAACACCAACTAATGATTAAAAATATAACCTAAATCTAAAGAACACAATCAAGAGATATAAGATCTATGTGAAGCAATAGTTAATAATCAATCAAGATAATAAACATTCATATGCATCATGAAAGCAAAAATCAAGTCTTTACTATTAATATAACAAAACCATAATCAAAACAATAGTCCAAAGCAAGAATCAAGCATCAAACATGTTCATCAAACATAGGTAGACATGAACTCTAGCCTAGAATCATTATTAAAAACGAATCCAAACAAAGTAAACAAAAGAGAATCATGATAAATAACAAGAACGGAGAAAGTAGAGCGATAAAACCCTTAAAACTCCTTAATTGATTGAATGAAAGCTCCTTGATCTCTAATGTAATCACCCTCCAAAAACATTCAATCTCTTGCTCTTCTATCTCCAAAATCGACTAGAATGGCTTGTATTTTCATCTAGGTTTATAACGTCTTTATATATAACGAGCTGGGCCTTTAATTTGCAAAAGTTGGCTGATTAGACTGCCTTGGCGCCGCTCGACCAGGCCTGGGTTCCCTGGCCACGCGGCGCGGCGTGTGCAAGGGGAGAGCTTCGTTCTTTTTGCTTTTTATTTATTGCTTAATCTTGTTATATCTCTTCCTTGAACTCCAAGCAACGATAGGAACCTTCTAGGCCTTCTTTTCCGTGACTCTCAAATGATGAATCTATAAAGATCATAACAAAAATTAGTGATGTAATCATGTAACCAATAACGAGCAAAAACGAACATAGACTTCACATGAAAGGATAGAAAGAATTGGAGTTTAACATGCAAGACACCAAAATATTTAAAACACGATAAATATCAAATAAGCTTGACTCAAAACCTAAATTAATAAAAGATGAACGAAACACGAACTAAACCGAACTCAAAACCTTAAATAAACTTAACTTTACAAGGGATTCGAGATGTATATCAAAAACTCACACTTATCAACTTTGGTCTTGAGTTCCTTCACCTCTCTAGTCAAAGATTCCAAAGCAAAAACCACAATAGTGTCCAGATTAACCTGGTGCACGCATCGAGCAGATAAGGGTGTACTAGTGACTGGAATGGGATTCCTGTGACGTGGCCGTTTGGCGTATAATAGATTGAGCAAAATTTCATACATCTTATTACACTCGATGACATTCTTTCTATCTATCTGATTACCCCATGCAGCAGTGTCGAAACGGGTTTGAGTTTCGTAGTTCAGCCCATTGTAAAACTTCTCTACAAGCCCATGGTGTGAGACCATTCTTTGAACAACGAGACAACAGAGTCTGAAAACGCTCCCAAGCCTGATAATAAGGTTCATCTGGCTCCATCTGAAAAGAGTGGATCTGATCACGAAGATGAAATGCTTTAGCAGGCAGGAAGTACTTTTTGATGAACGTTGAACGAAGTGCCTCCCAAGTAGTGAATGTGCCTACTGGTTGCGTGTCGAGCTAAAGAGTTGTCTGCCCTGTAAGTGAAAATGGAAGTAAATGTAAGAAAATTGCATCTTCAGTAGCACCTTGTAAATTAAAAGTCTTAAGAGCGCGGTTGAGCCGGTTAATATGTGCATGTGCATCTTCGCCATCAAGCCCATGAAATTGGTTATTGGGTTAGAGAATTCATGACGTATGATGGAATTTACCATGAATTCGGGTTGTCGATCTCTGGAATAATGATGGACGAATGGTTTCCGATGAAACCATCAAAAGCTTGCGCGGATACCGTTTTGTTGCTGGCCTTTTGAATGCCTGATAAACTTCTCGGACTTGGCGGTGGTGAACTAGACTCTGATGATGATGAACTAGCCTCAGACTTCAACGAATATGAAGGTCCAAGATTATCCAGTGGTGGTCCTTGCGATCGAAGATGTGGCATAAAGCTGAAAACACACAAGACCAAATGGGTAGACTCTAATAAAATACTCGAACATAAAACGCTAAAATAAAATAAAAGAAAATAAACTTAAAATTAGACTCCTACGACTCAACATAAAAATAAAACAAACAGCATGTATATAACAAGTAAGTCTAATCAAATCTAACAACGCAATCGCCAAGAGTCCCCAGAAACGTTGCCAAAAACTTGATGTGCTAAAAGTAGTTTAATACTTATTAACTAAAGTACGCTAATTTATACACTAAGTAATAATTCTAGACTCTTAAAACACGACTAAATTACTAAACGACATGTGAACCGATCGACTCTAGTAAAGCTAAGTAAGTTTGAATATCGATCCCACGAGACTCTTTAAATTTCATAGATTAACTAATTAGACTCGACTAACTGACACGACTATTTAATTATTATTATTATTATTAAATGGGGGGTTTTAGTGGAAACTAATTAAGAAAAAACAAGTAAAATAAACAAATGACACTTTAATTGATTTAAATTAGATAACGATGAAAACCACCTAGGCTAGAATCCCCAAAGTTTTAGTTATCAATTATTCGAAAAATGCTTGTTGTGGAACTGAGATCATAAAATAGTCACTTAAAAGAAAACTTGAGCAAGACCCATGACCCTTCTCAAGAAGACACCTTACGATTAATATTAGACTTCCTTACGATTATCTAACTAATTAAGAACGAGTACCTTTAAACGACAACCTCCTTACATCGTGGGAATCAAAGGTAGTCTAATAAATTTGTTTGACTCAATAGACAAAGTTGACAAATAAAACCTAGACGGACTCCCTACGAAGAACTAAATCTAGTAATCCTAATCAACAAAGACATATCAAATAATCTATCACCTTAAAACATTTTAGATTAGCAGCACACTTTTATTTATTTGATTAATAATATTGTTTCTATGATCTTATTATAAATCAATCACAAACAAGTCAAGAACACACAATAAATGACCTAACCCAATCCTATTATAAGAAAGACATTCACCAAAGAAACTGCGAAACAACAAAACTCATCAAATAAAACCAAGCACCATATGCATCAAATAAATAAAAGTAAACATTTTACTGATTCATAAACCCATAACGAAAAGCAAATTCCAAATAAACTAAATCTTCAACAATGGTTCATCATAAGCCTATGCAGTATATAAAATTTAGCCTAACATCTTAAAATTAAAGAAACCAAAATAATTAAATTCAAAAACCAAGCTCATGATTAAAATAATAAATTGGAACCGAATTATGATCATGCTTGAATGAGTAGACGTTGAACCCACACGCTCTATGCTCGAACCAACGGCTTTCTTCTCTTATTCTTTCTTTCTTTTCCCTTGCGTTGATTTCTGTAGGGTTATTATTATTTTTTCCTCCAATCAGCCAAAACCCCTTCTTGTATCAAAAGCAATCTCCTTTTAATTCTTTTCGATGTCGGTTTAACATCCACGGCCCAATTACTTTATATAAACTTGACTTTGTTATGATTTTTTCTTTTTTACAGCCCACCGATATTTCCTTAGGCCAATGTAAATATAGATATTATTGTTGTCAAATTCCACTGTCTGCTCACGTGCACATATTATCAAAATAAATATTAGTGTCACATAATAGATTAATAATTAAAAGTTCATTTATAATTCTACGTATCATTCGACCATTTTCAAATACACTCATTTTATTTTAGACTTTAAACTTATTATAATATACATAAATATATGAGTGTATAAAATAAATGGATTAGTAGGTTATTATTGTTAAGTTGATTAACTTGTTTGTCTCAAGTTTAGTTAAACTACCCAACTTTAACTCATTATCTATTAGAACCTTAAAAATCTACATATGATCCAACTAAAAATAACATTCAATAAAAATATGGCTTAAAAGTATTTAAAAGTGTAAGAAATATTTATATCGTAATATGGATTATTTAGACAACATCAACCTTCGACTAGTATTTATACGCGACAGGATTTGGCACAAAAGTTTTTGAATGAATATTACACGCTACAGAGAACCACAAAGGCTCGGAATGCCATTCGGAATTTTTAGCAGCATACGGGCGAAACTTTCTCTAAAACTTTTTAGAGATTTAAATAGTTGTTGAGGACTTTCCCTCATGATGGAATAGTTTTATGGGAGTTGATAAAGGCATTCCATGAAAGTTTCTCTAATGATGATGTTCAACACCTCCAAGACACTACTTGTCACACCCAAATCTAAGACGGAAATGCCGTAGAACGAACTGATTGATCACAGCTCACAAGGTACTATCATGTAAATTAATAAATGACAATATCTATTTAATTTATTTAAATAAAAAGTTACAAAAAAGTAAATCAAATACAAAGAATTACAAAAATGATGTCAAATAATTCTTGTATAAGTTTTATATTCTAAAATCCTTTTCTACGAGATCTTCATCTTGATAAACTATCAAACTAATAACCTGCAAATGCGTACAAAGTATATATTTTTGTTAACAACACATATTGAGTGAGTAGATCATCATTTTTGAATATGATATATTAATATATAAATAAAGAGCAAAACTGTCATCTGTGAGTATATACAATCAAACCATAGCATATAACAGTGTGAACAAATAATGATGCATGGGCTAAACCGTTGCCATGTGAATCGGGCATTGGTCACCATGAATGAGTAGTCGGTGAAACCATTGTCAAGTGATCAAACGCCGGCCACTACGACATTATGTGAATATAATGATGGAGCTATCCGAATGCGGTAAATAAACATATAAACAAATAACATATAGCAAGTAGTCATTCAATTGATAAACAACACAAATATTAACAGTTTGCATTTGAGAATATAACAAAATATGTAAATTGATAATTGGTACACATAAGTCCCCAAAACATTTGAAAAGAGATAAAATAGTGGAGTGATTACTCACCTCAATGATTAAGCAAGTAAAACGAGAGAATGATTAAACAAGTAAAGTTAACGTTATGAGTGATCTGACCCAAACTGAGACTTACACATAGGAAAATAGAGTCAAAACCGAGAACATATCTGTTAGAATCAATCCAAACGGATGTATAGAACTCTGGTTATGAGATTTTCAGCAAATAAGCGAGCTGGTACTGACCAGAATCCGAACAGCGAGTCGGGAGTCGGGTTTTGGTCAGTGCACTCAAAATTTCAAAAAAACAAAAAAGTCTGCTGTTCCGAAAACTAATTTTTACCATAATATAGAGAAATCGAATAGTCAATCTTGTTGACTATTTTGCCCTTAAACGGGTCGGAGTCCAATTGACATGATAAAACCCCTCAATCACATAAATTGATTTAGGGCTTTTGTAAAGGAGATAAAAACCTACAATATTGAAGCAGAAAAAATACACAAACGAGGATTATAACTAAGAGAAATTCATGGTCAACGAGGTCTTGAAGATTGAAAGGCAACAACGGCATGAAGAACTTGATTAATCTTAAAGAAACCTAAACTGGAGAAGGGATATTTCTGAGGATAGGGGGATGATGACTGGACTTTAGTAGTTTTTAGGGTTTATGGGTGTGTTTTTTTATTAAATACTGAGTGTTATAATGCATTTATGCAGAAATCCACTCGATTAGGAAACAAAATAAGCTATTAATGAGAAAATCTGGTATAATAACTAACCAAATTCGGTTTGGACAACAAGAAAACAAATTAGGATGAATTACAACATTAATTTACATGTCTTGGAGCTTAAGTTTCATTAATTTAGTCGAAAATATGCAAAACTAGTCCCTGTACTTCCAAAATACGATTTTAGCTGTTTTAAGCGATTTTAAAGATTTTATGCATAGTTTAATGAGTTTGAAGGTTATATGAATATAAAATAAGTCTAACAAAGTTAAATACTATTAAATATTAGATTTTAATAATTTGAAAGATCCGAAATATATTCCCGAGTTAGTTAAACGAATACGAACTCAAATATGAAAAACTCGAGTTGTTACACTACTAATAGATCTTTTCTTACGAATGATGAAAATGTGGATTGGAGGCATCCTGAGAGACATGCAACTAATTCGAAGAGACATGCTCAGTCGAATTGAATGGTCAAAAGAGCAGCGGTAAAGGCGGTAGACAGACAAGGGTCAGATGATAGAATGAATAGATTGGAAAAGAAAATGGACATGTTATTGGATGCACTTATGCACAGAAAGAGTTACTTGGGAAAAACATACTTGGTATGTGAAGATTGTGGTGATTTGGGGCATGAAGTCGCAAGTTGTGAGGTAGTACAAGATGAGGAAAACGAGGAAGAAGGGGTCAACTATGTTCAGGGTAAAAGGTAGTACAATAACATGAACTCAAATACTTATCATCCGGGCCTCAGAGGTCATCCAAATTTCAGCTATGGAAACCCAAACACTCAGCAAAACCCGAATTTTCAGAGCAGGTCTTAGAAGACATGATATTAGTCAAACCAGTAACAGTATGGGAACAGTTAAGGTAATGGTCAAAATGGGTATAATCAAAGAGAAGCTGGAGGATACGGTAAAGGGTATGGAAATTGTGACGGGTACAATCAGGGTAACAAGTAGAATGGGTCTTCAAAGTCAGATGATGTGAGCACCAAACTTGACACCTTGATGTCATTGGTGTTGGAGGGGCATAAAGAGTACACGAAGGATAAGGAAATTGCAGATAAGGCAAATACAGCGAGAGATAAACAGGTTTGTTAGTTGGCAGAAGAAGTGGCGAAGTTAAAGAACAACTCAGGGAGATTACCAAGTGACACTTTGAAGAGCCCGAGCCATCGGAATCAGTTCCTCTAGTGAAAAGAGCACCCACATTTACCAGGTAAGTACCCTTAGGAACTGTAAGGTTTATGATAATGGGGTGAATCCACATCATCTTTTGTTGAAGGGGTGGTGGAAGACTTGGGTGAAAATGGGAATAATGATGTTGATGTGGAAATCGAACCAATACATAAACCGTACAAATTAATTAATAAGAATTTAAACGAATCCGTAAATAAAAAAGAAACTCCAACCACCAAGGAGATGGGCCCAATGAATAAAACAGTTACATTTCCTCGGGCATTGGTGAATCCCGCAACATCATCACTGGAAAAGAGGGACCCACAACAGAAGCAAATATGGGAAGTATTCAAACAAGTAAAAATTAATTTACCCCTCATTGATGCTATTAAGCAAGTCCCCGCATATGCTAAATATTTAAAGGACTGGCGTACTAAATGTGAGTTCGGTTTTGACGGGAATCCGCCAACCCAAGCTTCAAGATCCGGGAACACCACTAATACCCACTCAAGTAGGTAATTCGTTAACGGGGAGTTAACGAACTAGGGGTGATTCGTCAAGCGATTCCTTATTGGAAGCTTAACGAACTAGCCTTAGTTCGTGTCCCAGTTCTCTATAGAAGAGATAACAAATTAGAAGGTCCATTTCGTTACATGGACTGCTTCGTTATATGGACTAATTCGTCAAGGGACCAGTTCGTTAGAGAGTTCAATTTGTTACAAGGACCAGTTCATTATGATAAACCAATTCATTAAAGAACCAAGTAACGAACTAGAAGTTTAATGAAATAACAGAACAGTCCCTGGACTTAGTGTGTGTAAATGATGTGATGTAACTTGGTTATTATGTAAATGATGTAATGATATAAAGTGTGTGGTAGACAAGTAGAGGTACGGTGTGATAGAAGTAGCAAGGTTCTAGTAAGGGTGTTAGTGGCATGACGATAGTACGTGATAGGGTAAGCCTATACGTGCCTTTATTATTAAGTGGCAGAACGTAAGCACGTGAGAGAGCAAGTCTCTATGTGCTTTCGTAAACAAGTGGCTAAGTGGTTAGGGGCAGTTAAGTGGTTAAGTGGTAAGTTGAACAGGTCAGACAGTGGACTATGTGTCATCGGATACGTATATGAATGCATGTAGCGATTGTATGGTAAGTTACTTGATTAACTAGAACTCACTCAACGCAGCTGACTTTTAATATGCACACAGGTGATCAGACTGAAGAGCTAGCATGAGGATGGCACATGGTATGGATTGAACACCTGGCATCTGGATGGAAGAGATGATGTTTTAAATATGATGTTTTATGTAATGGTTTTAAAGAAAGGATTTATGTATTGTATCGAATGACTAAAGATTAACGTTTCCGCAAAAGTTTTAATTAACTCTGATCTGTAAGAGCTGTGTTTATGAGTAAATCCGATGCTAAAGTAGGGCTACCAGGTACCGGGCCTTACAAGTTGGTATCAGAGCAAAGTTCGAGAGATTTAAGCATCCTACATGCTTAGACTCGAACAGAGAATGGGATTTTAGTAAGAAAAGAAAGAAGATGCCAGTTCAAGATAGCCATGTGTCACTCAAGCAAGCTTAGTAACGGTAAAGTATGTTAAATAATGTATAAAGATGTTCGCTTAATTGTTAACGGAAGGATATATGCAGGTTAGGGATAGTATTTCTTGATTGTTTGATTGATTAATTGTTTAAAAGTAGAAACTAGCACAATTGAAATCACGAAGGGAGGTATGTAGAACCTGAGGAGTAATGCAAATTGTTAATTACACTTGATCAATGTCATTAGCTACTTACCTTACGGATCACATGCTAAATAATTCCTTAAGTGATGACGTTTGTGTTTTCCCTTTTAGAATACGATGGCTGGAGCAAGAGAGATTGCTGGAATGGGAGGGCGTACGGGACGTCGTGGTAGGCCACGGGTGGTCCGAGAACCCTCTATTGAATCAGCTGCTAACGCCGGGGGAGAAGAAATTGCTGCTGAGCGAAATCCGAGCAACAACGAAGGACCTCAAATCGACCCTGCTGTTCTGGCTACCATTTCCCAAGCTATGGCAACTGCCATGAAGGATTGGAATCCTGAGAAGTCTGTTGGAAGCCATGAAATAACTGTTGAGAGATCATGAGAGAATGGTAAGAAAGATGATGAGCGGGAGAAGGGTGAGTCGAACGAAGGACAATATGTGAAGGATGATGACAAGAAGAGGGGCCGAGGTGGGTGCAACTACAAGTCCTTCAGAGGGTGTGACCCACCAAAGCTGACTGGTCTAGGAGACGCAATCGCTACTCTCCAATGGATAACCACTATGGACAAGATTATCCAAATTTGCAAGTGCCGTCCCGACCAAGCAGTGGGTTATGCCACTCAGTCATTTGGAGATGAGGCTATGTACTGGTGGGAAACTGCGGAACAAAGGAAGACTCGAGAAGAGATTAAGGCAATGAGGTGGGTTGACCTGAAGGAGTTCGTGATGAAAAGGTTTTGTGCTGATGCTGAGGTTGAGAGGGCCGAGATGAAGTTTTTGAATCTGAAAGCAGGCAAGATGACACACCATGAGTACACCACTGAATTCAACCGTATGTCTAGGCTGGTGCCTGACATGGTGAACACTGAGGCGAAACGGATCAAGTGCTACGTCAGGGAGTTTCCCAGAAGGTCCGCACGTTAGTCAGGGCTAACAAACCTACTACCTTTGAGTCTGCGGTGGAGTTAGCAGAGGTGGTTTATGATGATCTGGCGGCGGATGATGTGGGAGTGGAAGATAAGGAAGAAGGGAAAGGGACTAAATGATCTGCAGGCATCGTGGAGTATGCGGGGAATAAGACACAGAAGATTGCAGACAAGGAAACATGCAAAGTATGCGGGAAAATGCACTTGGGAGAATGCAAGGCCGGTCCAAACCAGTTCTACCGGTGCGGGAAGAAGGGACACATCTCTCGTGAATGCACCGAGGACCAGAAATGTTACAATTGTGGTAAGTCAGGTCACATAGCCAGAGAATGTGGAGAAGCCGTGGCAGTGGAGGGAAGAATGGGAGACGCGTAAAAGGATGGTTATCGGTCACTGAGAAGATTGCAGAAGAATAAGTGGCTCGCCACTTTTGTTTTATGTTAAAACTGTCAAGTGGTGTTTTATGTTAAAGTTGAACCTATATTTGTCCAACGAGCTTGAATGATTTCCTTTTTATGTTTTATGAATGACTTGTGATTCCTTGAGATTTTGTATGAATGACTTATGAATTATCTTGAGTGCATGTTGGTTATGATAGAGAGTTGTGTGGTGATAAAGTGTTGCCTTAGGCATAAACGTTATTATATAAAACAAGGTTCCTTGGGAAGACGAGACGAGACTCAGTACATCGAGGGCCTCATGGACAAGTTGCCTTAATAGCTAAAACACATGAACACCACTCGATGACTACAAGTCAGGAGTAAGAAGGATAAACCAGAAAGCAAAGGCGATCCAATAAAGTGTGTGAATATAAGAAGTGTTCCTTTTACAAGGAATAAGTTAGGTTTCGGGGACGAAACCTCTTTAAGAGGGGAAGACTTGTAGCATCCCGAAATTTCTAAAAATAATATTAAAATTAATTATAAAATTTTAATATTAGTGGGAAAATGATTAAATAAAGTAGGAGATATTATGAGTCGGGCTAGTGTTGGGTTAAATGGATATGGGTTATGGACTTGGGTTATGAAGGGGAGAAGGAAATACCATGGGCTTAAGCCCATGATCCATAATTATATAAACCTTAACTACCCATATAATCATTCATTTATACATATTCCATACACCAACAAAACACACACTTAAGCTCTCTCTCTAATTTCTCTCATTTCTCTAGCCGAACCAAGATAGAAAACCGATCCCGATCCAAGGTAATGATAGTATGATGTTGTATGAACTAAAACCCATTAGATTTAGTCGCAAAACGATGAGCCGACACCGTTAAACCGTTAAAGTCACGAGATCCGGGTGGAATCAGGTATAAACCGAACCTAAGATGAGCTTAGGGGTCGCCCTAGCTCAGATCTAGATTGATCGGGACGAAAAACGCTGGAAAACGAGTCAGATCTTGTTTTTTTGGTAAATCCGCGGTTTTCTGGCAACAGCCCCGGTAAGGCGGCGCCGGAAAGTTAGTACGACGTAAGGGAATGTCGGAGAATGTTTCTGACATTCTCTGACCTAACCCTAATTCGTTACGAGGAGTTAACGAATTAGAGGTAATTCGTTATCAGTTAACGAACTAGGGGTGATTCGTCAAGCGATTCGTTAATGGAAGCTTTACGAACTAGCCTTAGTACATGTCCCAGTTCGATATGGAAGAGATAACGAAATTAGAATGTCCAGTTCGTTACATGGACTGCTTTTTTATATGGACTAATTCGTCAAGGGACCAGTTCGTTAGAGGGTTCAATTCGTTACAAGGACCAGTTCCTTATGACAAACCAATTCTTTAAAGAACCAAGTAACAAACTCGAAGTTTAATGAAATGCTAGAACAGTCCCAGAACTTAGATAAAAATTGATTTAACTACAAAATAGCCATTGGACTTTATTAATTTATGGATGATACCTTAAAGGATTAAGAGGTTAAGAATAAAATATTATCATCAAATCCTAATGGAAAATGTGTTAAGACAGTTAATGAAAATAAAATTTTTCCAAGCTGACCTGGCATCTTATCCCCAGCCAGGTGCTCTGCCTCTTGGACCCCGCTAGGGGCTGCCGCCCCTAGTTCCCTGCTTCTAGGGGCGCTGCCCCCGGACCCCCGTTCGTTGAGGGTTATAATTAAACTAGAAATACGATATGGGTAGCGATAGATAATTGATACGTGAAATTGTTATACAGTTAGTCGCGCACAGCTAAAGAAGGGAATAACTATTAACGGTTAACGTAAGCGCCTTTAGTTGAGTTTCTAGCCCCACTTCCTTGTCATGTTTTCGGGGCTGTATGCATACTCGATGTGAAATGTGAAAACATTTACCTTAAGTGGTAAGTGTATGCTATAATGTTTGATGTGATATATTTATATATGCTATGTATGGATGTTTGTTGGTGCGTGAACGATCTTCGAATATTGCACGTGTAGACAGTGAAGGTAACGTTAGTCGGTGTGCAAACGATCTTCGGATATTGCGTGTACCGTCATTCGGGAATGACCCCCCAAGTGGTTATTAGTGTGTGTATATGTTGTGATGTAACTTGGTTATTATGTAAATGATCTAATGATATAAAGTGTGTGGTAGACAAGTAGAGGTAGGGTGTGATAGAAGTAGCAAGGGTCTAGTAAGGGTGTTAGTGGCATGACGATAGTACGTGGTAGGGTAAGCCTATACGTGCCTTCGTTATTAAGTGGCATAACGAGAGCAAGTCTCTATGTGCTTCCTTAAACAAGTGGCTAAGTGGTTAGCGGCATTTAAGTGGTTAAGTGGTAAGGTGAACAGGTCAGATAGTGAACTATGTGTCTTCGGATACGTATATGAATGTATTTAGTAGTTGTATGGTAAGTTGCTTGATTAACTAGAATTCACTCAGCGTAGCTGACTTTTAGTATGCACGCATGTGATCAGACTGAAGAGCTAGCATTAGGATGGCACATGGCATGGATTGAACGGCTGACATCTAAAGATGGAAGAGATGATGTTTTAAATATGATGTTTTATGTTATGGTTTTAAAGAAAGGATTTATGTATTGTATCGAATGACTCAAGATTAACGTTTCCGCAAAAGTTTTAATTAACTATGATCTGTAAGACCTGTGTTTATGAGTAAATCCAACGCTAAAGTAGGGCTACAGGGTACGGGGCCTTACAGCAACTGCAAAAATTAACTGTAGAACCGGAGTAGTTAACATGACATTCGGCAATAAAAATCTTCAACTGAATGTCTTTTCAAACGTTTTTAACCCTCTGGTGAGTGATTAATGCTTCACATCTGAAATCATTGACGGGTAAAATCCTTATAAAAATGAGGAAGATGTCACAAAGGAGTGTATTATTTGTTGATGGTCAACAATAGAGCATTCAAACCAGTTGAAAGAGAAAGAAATAGTAGTTGAAGTTTATTCTGCAAGTATCGGGAAGCCACCATGGTCTCAACAGGTGGAAAAGTTATCGGACACAATCGACTCCAAGTTGAAACCTTCAATTTTGAGTCCTGTGGTGGTTGAGTTGAAGGAACTCCCAAAACACCTCAAACATGTGATTTTGGGAGAAAATGAAACATTCCCCGCCATTATCGCCTTAAACTTATAAGAATATCAAGAAAGAGCATTGATGGAAGTTTTGAAAGAACATAAAGTGGTAATTGGGTTGACGATTGCGGACTTGTGGGGAATTAGTTCGTCTATCATAATGCATAAAATTATCACGGATCCCGAGGTAAAACCCGCATATGATGCATAAAGACGTTTGAATCCAAATATGCGGGAAGTGGTGAAGAAAGAGGTATTGAAATGGCTGGACGCGGGAATTATTTTCCCGATTTCGGATAGCACTTGGGTGAGTCCAACACAAACGGTTCCGAAAAATGCGGGTATTCAGATAACCCGTAATGACAAAGGTGAAGAGATTGCCCCCCGACCGGTAACCGGTGGCGAATTTGTGTTGACTATCGTAAGTTGAATTCCGCGACTTCCAAAGACCACTTCCATTTACCGTTTATTGATCAATCATTAAGAAATTATCAGGTAAGAAGTTTTGTTGCTTTCTAGATGGTTATTCGGGGTACAATCAAAATTTCTATTCTCCCCGATGACCAACATAAGACCACTTTCACATATCCATACGTAGGCGAATGCCTCTTGGTTTGTGTAACGTGTATGATGAGTTTCTTTTCAGATATGGTCGGGGATTCACTTGAAATTTTTATGGATAATTTTTTTTATTTTTGGCTAATCTTTTGAATCATGTTTAAATGAACTAACAAAAGTTTTAAAAAGATGTGTGAAAATGAATTTGGTTTAATTTGGGAAAAGAGCCATTTTGTGGTTCAAGAGGGAATGGTTTTGGGGCATGTCATCTCAATTAGGGGATTGAGGTTTACTGGGCTAAGGTTAATGTTATATTTAATTTTCCATCTCCTACAAAAGTTAGGGGATCCAGTCATTTTTAGGACATGGTGGATTTTACCGACGGTTTCAAAAACATTTTTGTGTTATCACATAACCGTTGTGTAATTTGCTATTAAAAGATGTGCCATTTATTATTGATGAAGATTGTTTAAATGCTTTTAATGTGCTTAAAAACAAATTGGTTGAAGCCCAGATTTTGATGTCACCCGACTGGTCAGTTACATTTGAAATTTTGTGTGACGCAAGTGACTATGCCGTCGGGGCTGTTTTGGGTCAACAGATGGATAAGAAGCCCGTTGCCATATACTACGCATGAAAAACCCTTTCCGATGCTCAAGTTAATTATACCACTACAGAAAAGGAATTGCTTGTGGTAGTATATACATTGGATAAATTTCGATCTTATATTTGGGGAAGTAAAGTTGTTGTGTTTTCAGATCATAGTGACGTGAAATATTTGAGGGCAAAAAAGGACGCGAAGACGCGTTTGATCAGATGGATTTTGCTACTTCAGGAGTTCGATGTAGAGATCGTGACAAGAAGGGGATCGAGAATTTTGTCGGGACATCAATGAGTCGTTTCTGGATGAACAACTGTTTTCTGTTTCAACTTTACCTTGGTATGTTAACATTATTAATTTTCTTGTTGCAGATACAGTTCCCGAATTTTGGCCTAAAAAGAAGAAGCAACACTTCTTGTCGCAGGTAAAGTATTATGTTTAAGAATATGCTGATTTGTTTAGGGTGGGTGCAAATCAAGAGATGAGGAGATGCATTCCAGAGGAGGAAGTCAAGAGTGTTTTATACCGCGCCCATTCATCACCTTGTGGTGGGCATTTTAGCAGACTAAAGGTGGGCATTGATTGGTAGCTTGTGGATTATATTGGCACTCTCTCTTTAAAGACGCAACTGAGTTTGTCAATAATTGCGTTAAGTGCCAACAACTGGGTGGCATTTCCAAGAGGGAAAAGATGCCCATGCAACCGTCGTGGTGTCGACATCTTTGATATTTGGGGGATTGATTTCAAGGGCTCGTTCCCAAATTCCTACGGGAATTTATATATCTTGGTGGAGGTTGATAATGTTTCTAAATGGGTAGAAGCAATTGCCACCAAGACAAACGACCATACTGTTGTTTGCAAAATTTGTTCAATCAAACATATTTTCACGTTTTGGTGTTCCCCGCATTATAATTAGAGATGGGGGTTTGCATTTTAAGAATCTTAACTTTGGCAAATTTCTTAAACGTAATGGCGTTAACCACCGCAGCCACTCCATATCATCCTCAAACGATGGGCAAGTGAAGGTTTCCAATAGGGAAATCAAAGAGATTTTGCAAAAGACGGTAAGACCCGATTGTAAGGATTGGTCAAGCAAGCTAACTGATGCATTATGGGCTTACCGTACGGCTCTTAAAACGCCTATCGAAACCACCCCTTATAGGTTGGTTTATGGTAAGGGGTGTCATTTACTAGTTGAACTTGCCAATCGTGAGTTATGGGCGGTTAAGAATATTAATCTAAATTATGAGTGTGCGGGTTAACAAAGGAAGTTTAATTTGTGCAAGCTATAGGAGTTGAGAGATGAAGCGTATGAATGTGCATCAACATATAAAGACAAAATGAAGAGAGTGAATTTTGATAAGTTGAAGAGAAAGTTTGAGGAAGGTCAATGTGTTCGGTGGTACAACTGGCGATAGAAGCTTTTCCTAGGAAAGCTGAAGAGAAAATAGACAGGCCCGTATCAAGTTAAGCAAGTTGGAAGGTTTGGTGAAGTGAAAATTGAAGACTTTGATGATCATGTGAGGCAAGTTGTCAATGGACATCGATTGAAACCATACTTAGAAGATGCGGAGTTGAATAAGGAAGTGCACGAGTAGAAGGTTTGCTTCTTTGCAGATGAAACGACTTATTCGGTTGACTAAGAACCAAGATGTGTCTAGATGTAGACACTAAATTCAGCGCTAACCGGGAGGCAACCCGACTCTGTAAATGTATACTTTTGTAATATGAGTCTTATTTTACTATCATTTATTTCAAGTGTGCCACTATAGCAAAAGGTAAGTGTGGGGATGCCACACCAAAAATCTAGGAGTTCATGGTGTTCGGTGAAGAAGCTATCATTACATGGTTTGATAGGTCTGTGTGGCTTGCTTGGCTTGCTAGGGTTGTGTGGCTTGCATGGTCTGTTTGACTTGATAGGGCTTCCTGGCTTGCTCGGTCTGTTTGGCTTGCTAGGGTTGATTGGCTTGCTAGGTCTGTTTGACTTGCTAAGTCTGTTTGACTTGCTAGGGTTTTTTGATTTCCTTGAGAGGGGTGGCTAAACTCTTGAAATTTTTATGTGGCTCGTGCTATGAGACGAGTGAACCTTTAACCATTCATGACGCTGGAGGATTAAAAAAATTGTAATGGTCAACCGACCCGTTCTAACCACTTGAAGTGTGTTAATGATTTGCTACGGTTAATCTAGGTACGTATATATTTTGTTGTAATTAAAACTTTGTGGGTGTAGTTTCCTAGAAACCGTCACGAGACCTTATTCATTCACCCGGGAAACCGGGGGGTTTAAAGGGCTTGTTGCATATGCTAAATGCAATCGTGATTCCTACGAAAGTGAGTTTGGTCTTTTAACATTTTTACTCATTTAATAAATTTAAATATGAAATTTATTTAACTCGGCTTGGTAATTAAAATTAATAGTTGTACAAGAAGCATTATAATCAGTTTGGGAAAAAAGGGGGATGAGTTTACAAAGTGCAGGGACTAGATTGTAACATTTTTAAACTTTATATTATACAACAAACCCTCCCCCCCCCTACACCCACTTTCGGCCGCAACCTTCACACCCACCAAAGCCTACGATTTTGATCTTAATAATTCGATTCCAAGCTTCGAGAGATTGCTACAGGTTTGTACTAAACTCTCCCTATCCTTAATTTCGTAATATAGGTCGTTAAGTTGCTCGATTAATTTGTTTCTTGAACTAGGGACAGATTCGGGTTAATATCAATTGACATACTTCCTGAGGTCAAAAGTTTGAGTTTTTGGTGTCAAAAGATTACCATGTATGTCTAGTATATCATATTAAAATTTCATGATCATTGGAGTTGTTTTGATAGGTCAATTGTTAAAAACTGATTTCTAGGGTTCTTGAGTGTTGAAATCGGTAATTGTTGTCTTTCGGGTATTGTATGAAAGGATGGTCAAGCCTATCAGTTTGAGGGGTATCATGTTGGTGTAAGGGCAGTAGGAAAATTATTTTTTTTGGGTATAGGGGCTGGTTAGGTTGGTAATCCCTTACTAGAATCGTAATAGCATGTAAAATAGGTTAGTTGTGAATTAAGGGGGGAAGATGAGATTTCAAACCTCATCAACTTGGGTGATTAAATGTTGATTGGTGGGCTGTAATTTTGTCTGATGTTATCAAAATAGTGATGGTTGGGTTGGTGGTTGGTTAATCATGTCGTTAAATGCACGAATTCGATACAATTAACGTAAACGAGCATAGTTTGGGAAACCATTGGTGGTTCCTATATTGGTAGGGAATTTCAGGTAATGTAAGGCCTCCAGGGCTGATGTGGGTGAATATGTGGGTGAGGCAATGGGCCCATTCTAGCCCATTAGGACGTCTCGTAGAATAAGCAAGTCGTCGCGGTCTAGTTACTAATTGTTGTGTGATTCGTTTCAGGATTATGATTTGTGAGTGATTAGCTAGAGGATCCAGTTGTGATATTTGTGTGATTTGTTCCAGGTGAGTTTCATGATGCCCCTTTTTAAATGTTTTACGTTGGGCTAGCATACACGCTTTATGATGATTTTACCCTTTTGAACCGTTTGGATGACATTGCATAGTTTATGTTAAAAAAATTTTATTATCGATGCTTGGAAGTTTGTATGTTTGATGCTTATGTAATTTGGATGTGTGTGTCTGGCCACCATGTGTATGTTTTTGTTAAGCCGCGACCGGGTCGAAGAGATGTATAAAATTCCATAATTTTCAAGTTGGGGTTAAGGTGAGGAGTCTCGGGATAGGAAGACTGTCCTTGGGGTGAATGTATGTTTAAAAGTCCCCTAACAGTTTATATGGCCTTGGGGTGAAGATTATTCGGGTTCTTAACCTTGTGTTAGGACTTGAGAGGATGTGACCCATGTTACGTGCTTGACTGAGGAAAATTTATTTATGTATTGAAGTTATTTATGTATTTTATAAGGAAGTCGTATGTTGAATGTTTTTATCTTCTTTGATATCTTTCAATTATGAAAGCATGAACTCACTCAGCTCAAGCTGACTTTGTGTGTATGTTAGATTGATTGCAGGTTGGATGTTGATGAGATTATTGCTTGGAGGTGCTCAAGACTACCCGAGATCTCGAGGCAGTTCTAGTCGAAGCCCTTTACTATTTTTAATGATTAAGAAAACCATGAATTACTTTTCTGGTCTTAAAAACAACGTTTGGATGTTTCATTAACTTTTCCACTACAAGGATACTCTGTATTGGATTTTTAAATTACCTGAAACTGGTTTATCTTTTAAAATTGAATTTTCTTGGAGTGATTATCAATTGTAGGACTCCCTGGTTTTGGGGTCTTACAAGATGGTATCAAATCCAACGTTCAAGAGATTCGGGCATCCGTCGGTGCCTGGACTCGAACAATTTCGGAAGGGACTAGAATTGCCTATCGCGGGTAGCTGCACTCCAAGAGGTAATCTTTCACTTTATGAGTAACGAAAGATATGTTATGTGTTTACAACTTGCTTAAAGTGTTGGGTGGAATAATATTACGAATAGGATGGGGGTAATGTAAACAACTAAACACGGGCAAACGTTGTTAGAAGTCATCATCACTTTCCATATTCTAAACACTGCCCGCGTTTAATATATTAATGTTCTGTCCTTGTATGATAAGGCATGGCTAACACTCGATCGACTAGAAGGGGTTGTCCCACCAGACGGGATGGTAGGCCCCGCGTTGGGGGGAATTCTTCTAAAGAAAAGGTGGATGACAAACAAAGAGCCAAGGCTAGAGCGTTCAATATTTCAATGAAGGAAGCAAGGGAAAATGCGGACGTTGTGTAAATTTTTTTTCTTTAAAAATTTAAAACTTTGTCATTACATTCTTATTTTCCATAAAGATTATCTTGCGTGCTTGAATTGTTAAGAGTTAGTATCCTACCTCTCCAGGTACCTTTTCACTTAATGGACTACAAGCTTCGGTCCTGTTCGACTCGGGTGCTAGTAGGTGTTTCGGTTTGACCATGTTTTGTGCCACGTTAAATAAATCACTCGAGCGCGTAGATGATGTGTTCGAAGTCGAAGTTGCTTAAATTCTATTACGTGTCTAGAGCCATTCACGGTTGTCATATCGAGCTGTCCGGATATAGGTTTCTAGTACGGTTATATCTAATGCCTTTAGATTGTTTTGACGTGGTCCTTGGGATGGACTAGCTCTCTAGTGTGGATGCTCATATTGTTTGTGGTCAGAAGCTCGTACATATCAGGGCTCCGGATGGGAGCCAGATCACTGTTCACGGGGACAGGAGTGGTGCAACGCCACCCCTTATATCGATGATAAAGGCGGCAAAGTGGATGCATCGGGGTTGCGGGGCATATATGACCTATGCTTTGAATGTGAAGGCCGATGTTACTAGTATGGGGGACGTTCCTATTGTTCGGGACTAGCCGGATGTATTTCCTGATGATTTGTTAGATATGCCGTCGAGTCGCGAGGTTGAATTTCATATCGACGTTGTGTCCGGCGCCAAACCTGTTGCACGAGATTCTTACCTCTTAGCTCCTAATGAAATTAAAGAACTCATGGCTCAGTTGGAAGACCTACTCGATAAGGGTTTCATCCGCCCGACCATCTCACCTTGGGGTGTCCGGGTCCTCTTCGTCAAAAAGAAGGACGGTAGTATGCGTATGTGTATCAATTACCAGGAGTTGAATAAACTCACAATGAAGAATAGGTACCCACTCCCAAGAATCGACGACCTATTTGACCAGCTCTAGGGAGCTAGTTGGTTCTCAAAGATCGATCTTAGGTCGGGGTATCATCACTTGAAGATTAGAGAAGAATATATTCCGAAAACTGCATTTCGCTCACGTTATGGGCACTATCAGTTTCTGGTGATGTCTTTCGGGTTGACTAACGCGCCCACCGCTTTCATGGATCTCATGAACCGAGTGTGCAGACCGATACTTGACCGTTCTGTGATTGTTTTCATTGATGATATTCTGGTGTATTCAAGTAGTGAGGATGAACATGCCTGCCATCTTAGGGAAGTTTTAGAAGTCATGAGGAAAGGGAAACTTTTTGCAAAGTTCTCTAAGGGTGCTTTCTGGTTACGAGAGGTGCAATTTTGGGTCATGTCATTAACCCGAACGGAATTTTAGTAGATCTCGTGAAGGTGGAAGCAGTGATGAAGTGGGAACCTCCCAAGTCACCGACAGAGATTCGCAGCTTCTCAGGTTTAGCTAGGTATTACTGGCGGTTTATAAACTTCTCTAGAATTGCGCCGCCATTGACTAAGTTAACTAAGAAGGGTGTTAATTATGTTTGGGGATTTGACCAGGAGAAAGCTTTTCTGGAGTTAAAAAGGAGGTTAACGTGCGCCCCGGTACTTGCTTTGCCCGACAGTAGCGATGATTTGGTGTTTATTTTGACGCGTCGTATCAGGGGTTGGGGTGAGTTCTTATGCAACACGGCTGGGTCATCGCGTATGCCTCTCGTCAGCTAAAATCTAACGAGGTATACTATCCCACCCACGATCTTGAGTTGGCGGCCATCGTTTTTCATTTAAAAATCTGACAGCACTACTTGTATGGTGTGCCCTGTGTTATACACCGACCATAAGAGTTTTAAATATCTCCTAGAGAAAAAAGAGTTAAACATGAGACAACGACGTTGGCTAGAGTTGATCAAGGACTACTCTTTGGAGATTTTTTACCACCCGGGTAAGGCAAACGTTGTGGCAGACGCGTTAAGTAGGAAGGAGGGTCCAAAACCCATTCACGTTAAAACCTATCAGCTTATTTTCAAACCCGATATTTTGAAGCAAATCTCGAGTTTTCAGAACGAGGCTTTACAGGTGGAATAGATTATGTCAGAACGTATGTGGGGTAAGGTGAAGTTCTTGGAAGACGCGGGGGACGGAGTGAAGTATAGATACAGTAGTTTGTGGGTACCTAGTTATGGGGGACTTAGAGTCTTAATTATGGATGAGGCTCACAAGACGCGCTATTCCATTCACCCGGGCGCGAGGAAGATGTACCAAGACCTTAAGAAGAATTATTGGTGGCCAGCGATGAAGTATGACATACTCAGTACGTAAGTGTTTGACGTGTTCACAGGTTAAGGCGGAGCACCAGAGACCATACGGGAAACTCCATCCTTTAGATATTCCAGAATGTAAGTGGGAGCACCTTACGATGGATTTCATTACTAAACTGCCTCATAAGCCCAAGAGAGGATATGAGACTATTTGGGTGGTAGTGGACCGATTGACCAAGAATGCCCATTTCATACCCATGAGAGACACTTGTAATTCAGAGCAGTTAGCCGATTTGTTCGTTCGCGAGATAATAGCTCGGCACGAGGTTCCAATGTCCATTGTGTCGGACAGAGATACACGTTTTACTTCTATGTTTTGGAAGAAATTTCACGAGGAGATGGGGACCAGACTTCACATCAGAACAGCTTATCACCGCAGATGTATGGTCAGTCCGAAAGAACAATTCAGACCATGGAGGATATGTTGAGGGAATGTGTGATTGACTTCAGGGGTAGTTGGGATCTGCATATTGCCTTTAGCTGAGTTTTCATATAATAACAGCTACCATGTCGCTATTGGGATGCCGCCATTTGAGATTTTATACGGGCGGAGGTGTAGGAATCCTGTTTGTTGGGGTTAGATTGGACAGAAACAACTGGGTAGCTTGAATGTTGTGGTGGCTACCACGGAAAAGCTTGACAAAATCAAAGCTTGTATGAAGGCGGCGCAAGACAGACAAAAGTCATATGCTGACAAAATACGGAGGCCTATAGAGTTTGAGGACGGTGACCGAGTTATGTTGAAGGTTTCTCCATGGAAGGGTATCATTCAGTTTCGTAAGAAAGGGAAGCTAAGCCCCAGATTCATCGGTCCGTTCAGAATTGAGAAACAAGTTGGAGAGGTAGCTTATATGTTGGAACTACCTGAAGAACTTAAGGAATTCATCCTACTTTTCACGTCTCGCATCTCCGAAAGTGTTTGGCGGATGGGGAGGCACATGTACCTCTCGATGACATTGAACTAGACGCGAAATTAAATTACGTTGAGCAGCATGTCGCCATCCTTGACCGTAAGGAGAAGCACCTGAGGAATAAGGTGGTGAGGCAGTTGAAGGTGCAGTGGAGGCACCTCAGAGGGCGAGGCTACTTGGGAATCGGAGGACGAGATGATGAAACTCTACCCGCACTTGTTTTCGAATCAGCGAGATTCGGGGACGAATCCCAATGTAAGGGGGTAGACTTGTAACACCCTAAATTCTCGTAAACCGAATAATGAAAGTTTAGAGTTTGTAAATTAATTTCTCGGGTTTCGCTTGAGGGCTCGGGGACTCATGGACATGTACAAGAAGCATTTATAATCAGTTTGGGAACAGGGGGGGTGAGTTTATAAAGTGCAGGGACTAGATTGTAACATTTTTGAACTTTATATTATAACACAACCCCTTTCCCCCGTACACCCACTTCCGGCCGCAACCTTCACACCCACCAAACCCTATGATTTTGATCTTAATAATTCGATTCCAAGCTTCCAGAGATTTCTACAGGTGTGTACTACACTCTCCCAATCCTTAATTTCGTAATATAGGTCGTTAAGTTGCTCGATTAATCTGTTTCTTGAATAAGGGACAGATTCGGGTTAATATCAATTGACACACTTACCGAGGTCAAAATTTGGATTTTTGGTGTCATAAATTCTCAGGTTTGACTAGTATATCATATTAAAATTTCATGATCACTGGAGTTGTTTTGATAGGTCAATTGTTAAAAACCGATTTCTAGGGTTCTTGAGTGTTGAAATCGGTAATTGTTGTATTTCGGGTATTGTATGAAGGGATGGTCAACCCGATCATTTTGAGGTCTGTCTCATGTTGGTGTAAGGATAGTTAGAAAATTATTTTTTTGGATATAGGGTCTGGTTAGGTTGGTAATCCCTTAATCGAATCGTAATAACACGTAAAATCGGTTAGTTTTGAATTAAGAGGGAAGATGATGAGATTTCAAACCCCATCAACTTGGGTGGTTATATGATGATGGGTGGGCTGTAATATTGCCTAATGTTATCAAAATGGGGATGGTTGGGTTGGTGGTTGGTTAATCAGTTCGTTAAATGCACGAATTCGACACAATTAACGTAAATTGGCATAGTTTGGGAAACCATTGGTGGTGCCTATATTGTTAGGGAATCTCGGGTAATGTAAGGTCTCCATGGCTGATGTGGGTGAATATGAATGTTGGGTGAGACCATGGTCCCATTCAAGCCCATTAGGATGTCCCGTAGAATATGTGAGTCGCCGCAATCTAGTTAGTAATTGTTGTGTGATTCGTTTCAAGATTGTGATTTGTGAATGATTAGCTAGAGAATCCAGTTGTGATATTTGTGTGATTCGTTCCAAGTGAGTTTCATAATGCCCCTTTTTAAAATGTTTTTTCGTTTTAGGCTAGCATACACACTTTATAACGATTTTACCCTTTTGAACCGTTTGGATGACATTGCATAATTGTTTTTACTATCGATGCTTGGAAGTTTGTATGTTTGATGTTTATGTTATTTGGATGTGTGCGTGTGGCCATCACGTGTATGTTTTTGTTAAGCCGTGACCGGGTCGAAGAGATGTATAAAATTCCTTCATTTCCCGGTTGGGGTTTTAGGTGAGGAGTCCCAGGACAGAAAGACTGTCAGAAAGACTGTCCTTGGGGCGAAAGTATGTTTAAAAATCCCCAAACAATTTATCTGTCCTTGGGGTGAAGATTATCTGGGTCCTTAACCTTGTTTTAGGACTTGAGAGGATGTGACCCGTGTTACGTGTTTGACTGAGGAAAATTTATATGTATTGAAGTTACTTATGTATGTTGAATGTTTTGATCGTTCTTTGATATCTTTTAATTACAAAAGCATAAACTCACTCAGCTCAAGCTGACTTTGTGTGTATGTTTGATTGATTGCAGGTTGGATGTTGATGGGATTGCTGCTTGGATGTGCTCAAGACTACCCGAGATCTCGAGGCAGTTCTAGTCGAAGCCCTTTACTATTTTTAATAATTAAGACAGCCATGAATTACTTTTCTGGTCTTATAAACAATGTTTGGATGTTTCATTAACTTTTCGGCTACAAGGATACTCTGTATTGGATTTTTAAATTACGTGAAACTGATTTATCTTTTAAAAATTGAATTGCTTGAAATGATTATCAACTGTAGGACTCTCGGGTTTTGGGGTCTTACACAATGTTAGCCTCATGTGTGGGGATGGAGGAATATTGAAATTTTTGCCTTTAGAGTACCTTGATTGTGCACAAAAGTCGAAATTGTAAATAATTAAATGCTATTATTAATGTCAAGTAGAGGCATTTGGTTCTGGTCATTTTTTAAGCTTCTCGAAAGTCTTCCGATCAAATATTTTCAAAAAGGGAAATTAAAATGGAACGTTTAGATGGGGATAACGAGTCATGGGGACGGATACACATGTTTCATACCGACAACTCATTTCCTCCCGTGCGTGTGTGAGATTTGCCTTATATATAATACATATATAATATATATAGATATATGCAAATGTCATATGAGTGTCATAAAGAGTGTAACCAGTATGTTCATGATATTTAGAACTTGTTTGTCATATGCATGTCGAGATCTTAATACCACCACCTGTCTGGAGAAATAAGACTGTAGAAATTAAACCACATATAATGGCCTTTACATAAAAAATAAATTAATATTCCCTACCCTACATTATCCCCTAGGAGCCAAGTTTGTACCTTTTCCCTTTCATTTGATAAACCCACATTACAAACCGTGTTTTCCTTGGCGTTTTATTGTTTTTAACCTTGTGGATGAAATTCGGTACGTCAAGAGTTGTCTATAAGTTGTTTGTCGAGCATAGTACACAATGTACGTATATCTTAAATCATTATTGGTATTTGTGAATGCATAAAAAAATCATCAAAGAAAAGCTCAAAAAGAGTTCATGTTTAAGTCAGTTCAGTTGTAAATAGCAATCAGTTTGTATTTTTGATTGTTTTTATAGTGGAATAAATCGGTTTTCATCCACCATAAGTCACTAAATAAATCCGCTTTCGCGCCCTAACCTAAGCCACAACAAAACCTTAGTCTTATTCTTTATGCAACCGATGAGTAATGGGTGGAGATGTGACTTACTTGCAAACTTATTACATTGTGTTCATATTTGGTATAGAGGGCAGAGAGATACTAGCACAGTTAATTATTGGTCCAGATATTTAATTGAGAAGAGAAATATTATATTATGAGGTGTGTGAACATGTGTACCTTGACCGAAAACAAACTACACTTGTTTGGGCATTATTTTTAAATATGTTACAAGCAATCTAACAGGCTCTTGTTATATACCTTACTAATAATAATGATAATAATTGATTAACCATCGATCGAGGTATATGTGTTGCATGATAGTTTGCTTGAGGCAAGCAAATGATAAGTGTGAGGATGTGATGAGCGGTTGAAAAGCATGTGTTAAATATATCTAATTATTTGTTTTAACTCTAATTATATATGAAACAAGTTTACTTTAAGCTTGTTTTATGTTTCAGGTTAAAATGAAGAATATATAACAAGAGCCTCTTAAATTGCTTGAAGAGTGAAGAATAAAAGTTCATCATGGAAACTTATGTGTATGGAATAACATAAATAAGAAAATGAAGATGTGAACGCATACATGTGGTGTGGACCCGTTGTATATGTACATGTACGTATGGTGTAGTAATAATGCTTTTGTCACATGCAAGAAAAGTCTTTCATGTGGACTACAACCAATTTGACCATGTTCTTAATTCTTTTAATAATTGGGTCATATAGAATTTAGAGTAGAAGGAGTACGAGCCCATGTGAAGAAACAAATCATAGCCCATGAGAGGAAAAATTGGCAGGAGGATGTTAGTAGGGGAAGGGGGAACGCACAAAGGAAGTTTTTTTTTTTTTTTTTGAGACGGCAGGAGGTTTTTACACATAACAAGGAAGCTTTCTCACTAAAAACTCTTGGATGTTTTTGAGACGGAACGGCAGGAGGTTCTTCACTTCAGGTGTTGGGTTTTGTGTAAACTAACTTTAATCAGATTATATGTGCTTTAATGATTAAGAACTTGACTGGGAGTATTGTTATTAGATCTTGTTTAAATATTTATCAATTGATTGTTTAAACAGTTTGTGTTTTTTACTATAAAACTTTTCATCACTTTTCTGGTTGTGTTCATCAACACTTAGAGTTAACTATTGTGTCATTGAGCCAATAATCGTTAGTCATTTCTTATACTTAATTATCATACATTAAACTTGTAATTGGGTAAACCATTTTCTATAAACAGCTTGGACAACGCTTGTCCGCCCAATACAATAACTAATAATTATGAATTTTACTTGCACTTTCCGCTGATTCCCTGTGGAGACGATCTTGCATTCTCTATCTCTAGTATACATATCTATATTTACTATTTATATACTTTCATGGGATAAATGATAAATTACTAATGTTGAGCGTTAGAGGCAGATACACCCGGTCTCTGGTCCCTTTCTAACGAGTTCTTTCGTGTTGTAGGTATAAGAAGGAAGCTGGAAGGTAACCTTGAAAGCGTCGATACGATCACCCTAACGTACTCTCATTGTCGTTATACCGTCGTAGCAACAAGTGGCGCCCATTGTGGGGATGACGCTACTTAGAACATAAAACTCTCTTTAGTTCAACTCCAAATGTTCCTAAGTTCTTCTTATTATGGTTGGGGAGGACGTCTTTCTTAAGGTTGCTTTTACACAAAGTTCATAGCTTCTTACACTATGACATTATTTTCAATATTAAGTTCTTATAAATTGTTTTTTTTTCTATATACATGAACAACCACAACTTTTTTGGATATATATCTTTGGTTTGATATATAAAAGTTTTTCTTGGTTGCAAGTACCAATATATTATCATATCATTTTTATGAACATTTACCTTTTGTTTCGGGTAAAAACATAATAGTACTCAGCTTTTAGAATAAAAAAGTTGTCTTCTAATATTAATTCATGTCATCTAACTTTATGTGAGAAACAAGTTATGTCAAATTTCCTTCAAAAAATTGTATGGCAACAAAAATCTATTTTTCCAAGAAAAGTGAACTACTATTATTTTTTGGCCATCTAAGTAACAAAAATGGATTTGAATAAGATCTATGGCATGAATAGATCTGACCTATACATGTGTTTTCACAAAAGTAACATGTCAAGTAACAAAAAGTACATATGTTATTGTTCACCCTAGTTGTGACATGACAATAGCAGTTTTAAAAGCTTTACAAGTAACCTTGCACTACGAAGCTTGAAGCTCGGAAGCAGGAAACATATTTGCTTCTTACATAATCACATAGTCAACAATATGGGAAATAAAGAAGCATATCCCAATAATAAAGCGAAAATTGCATAAAAATATCATGATTAGCAACTTGTAAAAACACATTCACAAAAGCAGTAAAAAAGCTCGAAAGCTACGCTTATCAGCTTCCTAGATCCTAGATAATCAATATTCTGCTACAATGACCAATTGGTGTAATAGTCATAAAGTCAACATATATTGACAAAACACTAAATCCTAGAAAAAAATTACTTGGGGAGAGAGCTTTGTGCTAATATCATACTCTAGTCCCTACTACACATAGGTAAGTACACTATTTAGGTAAGTGTTGGACCTACACTAGCTAAAAGTAGACAAGAATGTATCCAAAAATAGACTCGAAGCATGATACTCAACTACTAAGAAGGTGCAACAGGTACCTCAGAAACACTCACATCATGAAAGCTGAGCTACATTTATCTTCAAACATTTAAAGGTCAAAAGCAAATCTAAACATGTAACATAACAAAAGCTACCAAATTGACCATGCTAGAAGCTATAAAAGTAGCTTACATTAAAGAAGCTCAGGTTGGAAGCTTCTTACGATGTATCAGAAATTAAGAAGCTTCCTACTAAACCATGGAAGGTGCAGGCACTAGAAGCTTGGTAGCCCGGTCATACGGTACTACACGAACCAATTTAGCATTTTCTACGGATGGACGAACCCTATGTAGAATCATCCTTACAGGACTAAACTCTTTTACGTAAACCATAATCCTTTAAAGGAACAAATTTATTGCCTAGGGCAAATGTCATGATTCCCATTAAATTTCACAAATTTCTGAAAAGGGAAAACAAACCTTCTCAAGTTAAAAAGGTTGCTAATTAATACGCTTTCAAGGAATGAAGATCATGCTCGCTTACTAGAAAAGGTATAAAGCAACATGTCCCTCAACCTCAAGGTGTTACCAAGACAAGCAGCCTTTTTCCTTATAAGGAAGGATAATCATTGGCAAGAAAATCAGCTTTGCAGGTAACCTTTGAAGCTCAAAACAAAATGTGCTTCGCATATAACCTTGGAAGCTCAGAAAAAAAAAGCTTCCAGGTAACCTTGGAAGCTCTTAAGGAAAATAAGCTTCATAGGTCCTCGCACATGGTAATCTTAGAAGCTCAAATATAAACCAACTTCACATATCCACACCTATCATGACCTCAGAAGCTCCCAAGAACACAATCGAGCTGTTATTCTGACTTCAGAAGCTTACGAGCATACCACCCAGTAGTTAATGTGACCTAGCTTACCATCAAATAAGTGTTGCAACTCACACAACTAAGAGACAGGGAAGCTACCAAGCCTCCATCTTCCTTCCTAAAGTGTCTAAGGGGACACCCATGGCATGTTACATACCTAAATCAGCATTAGTTGCAAGCAACTCAACTCATGTCAACGAAGTGTCAACTCCATAAGAGACTCCAACGAATGAAAACCAACAAGATCCAAGCGAGCTATTTATACAGACCTGGCTCACTGTCTTGTTTTTCCAGGATGATACAAATTTTGGTTCTTATCCAAAATCAAGAAACCTTCGAACGTCGGCTTGACTTTGCCTTGATAGCTTAACTGCGAAGATAAGTGTGAGCTATGAAAAGAACATAATTAGAGGCATCTTAGAAAGTTTTTACATAGAAGAAGGTTTATCCATTACTAAATGCAACAAAAGATCAAAAGATTATGCCTCACATCTTATTCAAGAGACTAATAAGAACAAGGAAATAAACATGGTTCACCTCCTATAAAAGCATAGAATCATGAATATATGTTGCAGCTTCTTCCTGAAAGCAAGAAAACAACTCAAATATACATTAAAATTGTTGATAAAGCAAAAAAGCAATCTTCTTAATCAAAAAGTAGCACACTAAGACTTCGATGCAAGCAAAAGTATCTAGAGCATAGCCTTTAATCCATACGCTTTCACGTTGAAATCACCTTCAATGGAGAAAGTGTTATCTAAAACTCAGCTAGAGAAGCTTAGTTGACCCATCTTTGTAACATGAACCAACAAAGCTTCTTGCTATAAATTTACATATAGGATATCCTATCTATATCAAGCATATAGTGGGATTCATCCCCTAAAGAACCCTCAGCAAAAGCTCCAGTTTAATCAAAACCTACAAGGTCTTGGTTAACCAAAAAATCTTGAGGAAGAAACATTAAGGGAGATAACGAAGAGCCAAGATGACACATTCATGGACAATTGTCCCTTAGCCTCATCATACTCCCCTGTGATAGCCATCATAATAGTTAAAGCACACTCTGGTAAAACTGTTTATCCCTACATGTACTATTATGGGAACTAATAGGGTAACAATATAAATACACACCTGAAATAATCTATAAGCCTCCAAGCCATATACCCAAGCTTCAAGCTTCATGCTCTAAGCCTCAGAGTTTTCAAGGCTTATAAACTGAAAGGCTTAAAAACAAATTACTAGAACAACAATGTAGCTCGAAGAATCACAATAACCAACTTACCATGTTTTGTTAAGCTGCATATCGCTTGAGCTCTGCAATTAAATCGGATAAATTCTCAGCCTTAACTCTTTAAAATACTCAAGATATTGAAACAATAAGGCAACCAAGCTTTTCATTAAAATAAGATGCATCGATAAGGAGCTTAAATAAATCTTACTATTGGCCTACCATGCATAACGATGCCTCCAAAGAAATTCACATATGTAAAGCTTGTCAGATTCATGCTCTTGTATAGATGGTTGAATATGGGCTATTTTCGAAAGAAAGTCATATATCAGAAATTTCGAAAATCGAAGAAAAAGGTACAAAGTCACAAGCACCCATAACTACGTCATAACTACTTATGCCTTGGGGGCTAATGATAAGAATACCTAAGACATCAAGTCAAGTGTCACAGCCCCCGACCCCTATACCCTGGGAGGGAAGCCGTGAACATTGATTGGTGGTATCGGGGTTTATTAAAATATTTTACAGTGGAATATTTTTATCAGAACCGTAGTTAGGAAAAATGATGAGAGTTATAA
>NW_027498923.1:0-133500 GCF_021521415.1 Bidens hawaiensis
AGACAAAGGTGTATGTTCACCGTCAGCCTGAAAAAACTAAGTATGGGGCTATTCACCGAAAATGACCATATTTTGGGGTTATGGAGACTCGCATCGAATATTTTATGACCCTACGAAAGAATCGGATCACTTTGATGTCCCTAGAGCTTTCCCGTGGCCCGTTTGAAATTTTGCTACTACGGCCAAAAGGTTATGTTCACCGTTAACATGGAAAAACTGAGTACGGGGTTATTCACCGAAAATGACGATATTTTCGGTCATGGAGACCCGCATCGAATATTTTATGACCTACGAAAGAATCAGAACAAAATGATGTCCCTAGAGCTTTCCCATGTCCCGTTCAAAATTTTGTTACTACAGCTAAAGGGTTATGTTCTCCGTTAACCTGGAAAAACTGCGTATGGGGCTATTCACCGAAAATGACGATATTTTCGGTCATGGAGACCGCATCGAATATTTTTTGACCCTACGAAAGAATCAGATCAAAATGATGTTCCTAAAGCTTTCCCGTGGCCCGTTCGAAATTTTGCTAATACGGCGAAAGGGGTATGTTCACCGACAGCTTGAAAAAACTGAGTATGGGTTTATTCACCGAAAATGACCATATTTTCGGTCATGGAGACCTGCATCGAATATTTTATGACCCTACGAAAGAATCGGATCAAAATGATGTCCCTAGAGCTTTCCCGTGGCCCGTTCGAAATTTTGCTACTACGGCCAATGGGGTATGTTCACTGTCAGCCTGAAAAAACTGAATATGAGTCTATTCACCGAAAATGACGATATTTTCGGTCATGGAGACCCGCATCGAATATTTTATGACCCTACGAAAGAATCAGATCAAAATGATGTTCCTAAAGCTTTCCCGTGGCCCGTTCGAAATTTTGCTAATACGGCCAAAGGGGTATGTTCACCGACAGCTTGAAAATACAGAGTATGAGTCTATTCACCGAAAATGACCATATTTTCGGTCATGGAGACCTGCATCGAATATTTTATGACCCTACGAAAGAATCGGATCAAAATGATGTTCCTAGAGCTTTCACGTGGCCCGTTTGAAATTTTGCTACTACGGCCAAAGGGGTGTGTTCACTGTCAGCCTGAAAACCCTGAGTATGGGGCTATTCACCGAAAATGACCATATTTTCGGTCATGGAGACCTGCATCGAATATTTTATAACCCTACGAAAGAATCGGATCAAAATGATGTCCCTCGAGATTTCCCGTGGCCCTTTGAAATTTTGCTACTACGGCCAAAAGGTTATGTTCACCGTTAACATGGAAAAACTGAGTACGGGGTTATTCACCGAAAATGACGATATTTTCGGTCATGGAGACCCGCATCGAATATTTTATGACCCTACGAAAGAATCAGAACAAAATGATGTCCCTAGAGCTTTCCCATGGCCCGTTCAAAATTTTGTTACTACAGCTAAAGGGGTATGTTCTCCGTTAACCTGAAAAAACTGCGTATGGGGCTATTCACCGAAAATGACGATATTTACGGTCATGGAGACCCGCATCGAATATTTTATGACCCTACGAAAGAATCAGAACAAAATGATGTCCCTAGAGCTTTCCCATGGCCCGTTCAAAATTTTGTTACTACAGCTAAAGGGGTATGTTCTCCGTTAACCTGGAAAAACTGCGTATGGGGCTATTCACCGAAAATGACGATATTTTTCGGTCATGGAGACCCGCATCGAATATTTTTTGACCCTACGAAAGAATCAGATCAAAATGATGTTCCTAAAGCTTTCCCGTGGCCCGTTCGAAATTTTGCTAATACGGCCAAAGGGGTATGTTCACCGACAGCTTGAAAAAACTGAGTATGGGTCTATTCACCGAAAATGACCATATTTTCGGTCATGGAGACCTGCATCGAATATTTTATAACCCTACGAAAGAATCGGATCAAAATGATGTCCCTAGAGCTTTCCCGTGGCTCGTTCGAAATTTTGCTACTACGGCCAATGGGGTATGTTCACTGTCAGCCTGAAAAAACTGAATATGAGTCTATTCACCGAAAATGACGATATTTTCGGTCATGAAGACCCGCATCGAATATTTTATGACCCTACGAAAGAATCAGATCAAAATGATGTTCCTAAAGCTTTCCCGTGGCCCGTTCGAAATTTTGCTAATACGGCCAAAGGGGTATGTTCACCGACAGCTTGAAATTACAGAGTATGAGTCTATTCACCGAAAATGACCATATTTTCGGTCATGGAGACCTGCATCGAATATTTTATGACCCTACGAAAGAATCGGATCAAAATGATGTTCCTAGAGCTTTCACGTGGCCCGTTCGAAATTTTGCTAATACGGCCAAAGGGGTATGTTCACCGTCAGCTTGAAAAAACTGAGTATGAGTCTATTCACCGAAAATGACCATATTTTCGGTCATAGAGACCTGCATCGAATATCTTATGACCCTACGAAAGAATCAGATCAAAATGATGTCCCTAAAGCTTTCCCGTGGCCCGTTCGAAATTTTGCTACTACGGCCAATGGGGTATGTTCACTGTCAGCCTGAAAAAACTGAGTATGAGTCTATTCACCGAAAATGACCATATTTTCGGTCATGGAGACCTGCATCGAATATTTTATGACCCTACGAAAGAATCGGATCAAAATGATGTCCCTAGAGCTCTCCCCTGGCCTGTTTGAAATTTTGCTACTACAGACAAAGGTGTATGTTCACCGTCAGCCTGAAAAAACTGAGTATGGGGCTATTCACCGAAAATGACCATATTTTAGGTTATGGAGACCCGCATCGAATATTTTATGACCCTACGAAAGAATCGGATCACTTTATGTCCCTAGAGCTTTCCCGTGGGCCCGTTTGAAATTTTGCTACTACGGCCAATGGTGTATGTTCACCGTCAGCCTGAAAAAACTGAGTATGGGGCTATTCACCGAAAATGACCATATTTTCGGTCATGGAAACCAGCATCGAATATATTATAACCCTACGAAAGAATCGGATCAAAATGATGTCCTTCGAGATTTCCCGTGGCCCTTTTGAAATTTTGCTACTACGGCCAAAAGGTTATGTTCACCGTTAACATGGAAAAACTGAGTACGGGGTTATTCACCGAAAATGACGATATTTTCGGTCATGGAGACCCGCATCGAATATTTTATGACCCTACGAAAGAATCAGATCAAAATGATGTCCCTAGAGCTTTCCCATGGCCCGTTCAAAATTTTGTTATTACAGCTAAAGGGGTATGTTCACCGTCTACCTGGAAAAACTGCGTATGGGGTTATTCACCGAAAATGATGATATTTTCGGTCATGGAGACCTGCTTCGAATATTTTATGACCCTACGAAAGAATCGGATCACTTTGATGTCCTAGAGCTTTATCGTGGCCCGTTCGAAATTTTACTACTACTGCCTAAGGGGTATGTTCACCGTTAGCCTGAAAACCCTGAGTATGGGGCTATTCACCGAAAATGACCATATTTTCTGTCATGAAGACTTGCTACGAATATTTTATGACCCTACGAAAGAATCGGATCACTTTGATGTCCCAAGAGCTTTCCCGTGGCCCGTTCGAAATTTTGCTATTACGGGCAAAGGGGTATGTTCACCGTCAGCCTTAAAAAACTGAGTATGGGGCTTTTCACCGAAATTGACGATATTTTCGGTCATGGAGACCCGCATCGAATATTTTATGACCCTACGAAAGAATCAGAGTAAAATGATGTCCCTAAAGCTTTCCCGTGGCCCGTTCGAAATTTTGCTACTACGGCCAATGGGGTCTGTTCACTATCAGCCTGAAAAAACTGAGTATGAGTCTATTCACTGAAAATGACCATATTTTCGGTCATGGAGACCTGCATCGAATATTTTATGACCCTACGAAAGAATCGGATCAAAATGATTTCCCTGTAGCTTTCACGTGGCCCGTTCGAAATTTTGCTACTACGGCCAAAGGGGTGTGTTCACCGTCAGCTTGAAAACCCTGAGTATGGGGCTATTCACCGAAAATGACCATATTTTCGGTCATGGAGACCTGCTTCGAATATTTTATGACCCTAAGAAATAATCGGATCAAAATGATATCCCTAGAGTTTGCTCGTGGCCCGTTCGAAATTTTGCTACTACGGGAAAGGGGTATGTTCACCGTCAGTGTGAAAAAACTGAGTATGGGGCTATTCACCGAAAATAACTATATTTTCGTTCATGGAGACCTGCATCGAATATTTTATGACCCTACGAAAGAATCGGATCAAAATGATGTCCCTCGAGATTTCCCGCGGCCCTTTAGAAATTTTGCTACTACGGCCAAAAGGATATGTTCATTGTCAGCCTGAAAAAACTGAGTATGGGGCTATTCACCGAAAATGACTATATTTTCGGTCATGGAGACCTGCATCGAATATTTTATGACCCTAAGAAAGAATCGGATCACAATGATGTCCCTAGAGCATTCCCGTGGTTCGTTTGAAATTTTGCTACTACGGCCAAAGGGGTAAGTTCACCGTCAGCCTGGAAAAACTGAGTATGGGGCTATTCACCAAAAATGACGATATTTTCGGTCATGGAGACCCGCATCGAATATTTTATGACCTTACGAAAGAATCGGATCAATTTGATGTCCATAGAGCTTTCCCGTGGCCCATTCGAAATTTTGTTACTACGGCCAAAGTGGTATGTTCTCCGTCAGCGTGAAAAAACAAAGTATGGGGCTATTCAACGAAAATGACCATATTTTCGGTAATGGAGACCTGCTTCGAATTATTTATAACCCTACGAAAGAATCGGATCATTTTGATCTCCCTAAAGCTTTCTCGTGGCCCGTTTGAAATTTTGCTACTACGGCCTAAGGGTTATATTCACCGTTAGCCTAAAAACCCTGAGTATGGGGCTATTCACCGAAAATGACCACATTTTCTATCATGGAGACCTGCTTCGAATATTTTATGACCCTACGAAAGAATCGGATCACTTTGATGTCCCTAGAGCTTTCCCGTGGCACGTTCGAAATTTTGCTATTACGACCAAAGGGGTATGTTCACCGTCAGCATAAAAAAACTAAGTATGGGGCTATTCACCGAAAATGACGATATTTTCGGTCATGGAGACCCGCATCGAATATTTTATGACCCTACGAAAGAATCAGATCAAAATGATGTCCCTAAAGCTTTTCCGTGGACCGTTCGAAATTTTGCTACTACGGCCAAAGGGGTATGTTCACCGTCAGCCTGAAAAAACTGAGTAAGAGTCTATTCACCGAAAATGACCATATTTTCGGTCATGGAGACCTGCATCGAATATTTTATGACCCTACGAAAGAATCGGATCAAAATGATGTACCTAGAGCTTTCACGTGGCTTGTTCGGAATTTTGCAACTACGGCCAAAGGGGTATGTTCACCGTCAGCCTGAAAAAACTGAGTATAGGGCTATTCACCGAAACTGACCATATTTTCGGTCATGGAGACCTGCTTCGAATATTTTATGACCCTACGAAAGAATCGGATCACTTTGATGTCCCTAGAGCTTTCCCGTGGCCCGATTGAAATTTTGCTACTACGGACAAAGGTGTATGTTCACCGTCAGCCTGAAAAAACTGAGTATGGGGCTATTAACCGAAAATGACCATATTTTCGGTTATGGAGACCCGCATCGAATATTTTATGATCCTACGAAAGAATTAGATCAAAATGATGTCCCTAGAGCTTTCCCATGGCCCGTTTAAAATTTTGCTACTACAGCCAAAGGGGTATGTTCACCGTTAACATGGAAAAACTGAGTAAGGGGTTATTCACAGAAAAGGACGATATTTTCGGTCATGGAGACACGCGTTGAATATTTTATGACCCTACGAAAGAATCAGATCAAAATGTTGTCCCTAGAGCTTTCCCATGGCCCGTTCAAAATTTTGCTACTACGGCCAAAGGAGTATGTTCACCGTCAATCTGGAAAAACTGAGTATGGGGTTATTCACCGAAAATGACGATATTTTCGGTCATGGAGACCTGCTTCGAATATTTTATGACCCTACGAAAGAATCGGATCACTTTGATGTCCCTAGAGCTTTATCGTGGCCCGTTCGAAATTTTGCTACTACGGCCTAAGGGGTATGTTCACCGTTAGCCTGAAAACCCTGAGTATGGTGCTATTCACCGAAAATGACCATATTTTCTGTCATGGAGACCTGCTTCGAATATTTTATGACCCTACGAAAGAATCGGATCACTTTGATGTCCCTAGATCTTTCCCATGGCCCGTTCGAAATTTTGTTACTACGGCTAAAGGGGTATGTTCACCGTCAACGTGAAAAAACTGAATATGGGGCTATTCACCGAAAATGACCATATTTTCGGTCATGGAGACCCGCATCGAATATTTTATGACCCTTCGAAAGAATAGGATCAAAATGATGTCCCTAGAGCTTTCACGTGGACCGTTCGAAATTTTGCTACTACGACCAAAGGGGTATGTTCACCGTCAGCCTGAAAAAACTGAGTATGAGTCTATTCACCGAAAATGACCATATTTTCAGTCATGGAGACCTGCATCGAATATTTTATGACCCTACGAAAGAATCGGATCAAAATGATGTTCCTAGAGCTTTGACGTGGCCCGTTCTAAATTTTGCTACTACGGCCAAAGGGGTGTGTTCACCGTCAGCCTGAAAACCCTGAGTATGGGGCTATTCACCGAAAATGACCATATTTTCGGTCATGGAGACCTGCATCGAATATTTTATAACCCTAAGAAAGAATCGGATCTAAATGATGTCCCTAGAGCTTTCTCGTGGCCCATTCAAAATTTTGCTACTACGGCAAAGGGGTATGTTCACCGTCAGCGTGAAAAAACTGACTATGGGGCTATTCGCCTAAAATGACCATATTTTCGGTCATGGAGACCTACATCGAATATTTTATGACTCTACGAAAGAATCAGATCAAAATGATGTCCCTCGAGATTTCCCATTGCCCTTTTGAAATATTGCTATTACGGCCACAAGGGTATGTTCACCGTCAGCCTGAAAATACTGAGTATGGGGCTATTCACCAAAAATGACCATATTTTCGGTCATGGAGACCTGCATCGAATATTTTATGACCCTAAGAAAGAATCAGATCACAATGATGTCCCTAGAGCATTCCCGTGGTCCGTTTGAAATTTTGCTACTACGGCCAAAGGGGTTTGTTCACCGTCAGCTTGGAAAAACTGAGTATGGGGCTATTCACCGAAAATGACGATATTTTCGGTCATGGAGACACGCATCGAATATTTTATGACCTTACGAAAGAATCGGATCAATTTGATGTCCATAGAGCTTTCCCGTGGCCCGTTCGAAATTTTGCTACTACGGCTAAAGGGGTATGTTCACCGTCAACGTGAAAAAACTGAGTATGGGGCTATTCACCGAAAATGACCATATTTTCGGTCATGGAGACTCGCATCAAATATTTTATGACCCTTCGAAAGAATCGGATCAAAATGATGTCCCTAGAGCTTTCACGTTGACCGTTCGAAATTTTGCTACTACGGCCAAAGGGGTATGTTCACCGTCAGCCTGAAAAAACTGAGTATGAGTCTATTCACCGAAAATGACCATATTTTCGGTCATGGAGACCTGCATCGAATATTTTATGACCCTACGAAAGAATCGGATCAAAATGATGTCCCTAGAGCTTTCACGTGGCCCGTTCGTGTGACAATCGTCAATTTCAGGTTAACTCCGTTAACTCAACTCTGTCAATTCAAACCTAAAGATTACTGAATCTATTACGCACACCTCATTACATTTAAACTAGGGTTTAAATGACGCTTGACACTTACTACATGTGTAGTATTTCGGGAATTGCACCGAAACGCAAACGAGTTGACGCAAACAATTGGTGAATAAACGTAAAACGTCAAAACAATAATTATGTGATAATTATGTGTTAACATATGTGTTACTTGATTATATTATGTGTGATGCTAGACAAGAAACAAGAACTAGTTAATTAAGCTAGAAAAGTAACAGTTAAAAGTTGAGGGACTAAAGTGTAACATCTTGTTATTATTAATATTAACCTAGAATCCTAATCTCTTTCTCTCCTCTCCCTCACAATTGACGGCAGCCTACTCCCTCCCCTCTCCTCACAATCGGCTCACACACACACACATATCTCTTGATTGTTGATCTTGTTTTTCACAATTGAAGCATCCTACATCCGATTCTAGTCATCTTCTACCTTCCTCTTGCTTATTTTTGTGCCTTTGAAGGTATAATTATAAACCTTAGAATCTGGAAATTATATATATGATGTTCATATGACTTTTTTTGATTAGATGATGATTGAAAGATGTATTGATTGTTGAATTGATAACTAGTATTGATGTTATTGCATGTTAATCGTTTGTTTCTTTGATTTTAGTTCAAGCAAAACCCTAATCATGTATGTGATGTGTAATTGATGTGCATGGATAGTGATTGTGGTGTCTAGAATGTCATATGAATGAATTATGGTCCATAGATAGTTAATATGTTGAGTTTGGATGCAAACAGTTTCTGGACAGATTGTGTTATTGATGTTCAATTGACTGTAACGGGGTGTGAATGTGAAAATTGGTCGAGATAATTGATACTACAGTAAACTAGGTTGAGTCTAGTTTCTAAAGAATATAAATTTGCAATTTTTTAACGTGTAAAAGTTAACTTTTATGATTTTACAAAAACGTTGTGCAAAGCTGAGTTGTGAGACCTGCTATTAGGTTGTTTTGTAAATATTATATCTCATGAACTACGAGACCAATTGGGTTTGTTCCACTTCTGGAAGTTGACTTGTTGAGTTAGGAACCTAACCCAAGTGGTCTTGCATTTGTTGGATTTTTCATTTAACGGAAATTTCAAATAACATTCTGTTATGCATGAATTTGACTGTTATGAGCTTGCTGTAATGTTTTGATCATTGTGAGAAATCTATGTGGAATAAAAATATAATAAAATATGTTCTGGAAAACAAATTCATGTATGCTTTTGTGATGATTTTTGGTAAATTAATTGATATGCTATGATCGGTGGAATAGTACAATCTTTCAAGTAGAATTCCTGTCTCGGTGAAACTAGCTGCTGAATTTTGTGAAAATGCATGAAACATGATAATTGCTAGTTAATTGTTATGTTTTGACCAAATTGCCCGTGCGGGGAATACTTGCTAAATAGTTGTGGTGTTTTGACCAAATTGCCCCTACGGGGAATAGTTGCTAGTGATGTACATTATTAATACACGACACGTAAATAATCGTTCACACATGTATCGTATCACAACTGTACTTGTTAAGTCACACACGATTCACAAACGAAACACGAAACGTAATTTATGCATAGGTGTTATGTGCCGAGTCTAGAGACTCGATAATAGTTCCGACACTTAGAAAATCTCTTTGTTGTTTTAGAACGCTAGAGAGAGTTTTCTGTGACGCGCATCACTTGGTGATTTATTTTTGGGGAAATCTTCGCAAACAGTGAGTTTCACTTTCCCCTTTTAAACTGTTTTAAACGCTTTTCACTTGGGGGAGATAACATACTCCGAAAACGTTTTTAATATTTTGTTAGTAAATTATATATCACTTGAAAAGGCTAAGTGGCAAACGAAACAATTGAAGTCCTACACATCGAACCGGTTAATATTTGGATAATAGCGATTCACTGTTGAGTAGTACTACTGGGTTTGACAAACCCCACCCAAAGCTAAACTCGAATGGAGGTCGAGCGAGTGTAATTTTGGCTAACACATACCATGGTCTGGATGACCTGGTGGCAAGGCACTTAATAAACAGTCAGCTTCGGTGTCGAACACTTAGTAATACTGGTTGTATAGGCTAGCTACCTATCGATATATAATTGATTTAACACTATCTGGTAAACGCTAAACGCTAAACACAAAACGCTGAACGCAAACCGCTGAACGCAAAACGCTGAATGCAGAACGCAGAACGCAAAACGCTAAACGCTTTATTTTATATAAACTTGTGAACTCACCAACCTCGTGTTGACACTTGTAGTATGTTATTCTCAGGTAGCCGAGGCGGGCGCGCAGTATAGGATCATGCATTGCTTGAAAACGCTTTTGTTTATGCAAACTGATTTTAAACTGTTGTTATGGGGTTTTACGTCGTCCTGCGTGACGCAACTTTTATCTTTTGGTTTTTACGCTTCCGAACTTATTTTCATTTAAACGTTTTTATGGTTTGATTATAACTAATGATTCCGATCCTATTAGTTCACACCCTCTGACGGTAAAACTCCGTTAGTGGATTTTGAGGGTGTGACAGTTCGAAATTTTGCTACTAAGGCCAAAGGGGTATGTTCACCGTCAGCTTGAAAACCCTGAGTATGGGGCTATTCACCGAAAATGACCATATTTTCGGTCATGGAGACCTGCATCGAATATTTTATGACCCTAAGAAATAATAGGATCAAAATGATATCCCTAGAGCTTTCTCGTGGCCCGTTCAAAATTTTGCTACTAAGGCCAAAGGGGTATGTTCACCGTCAGCGTGAAAAAACTGAGTATGGGGCTATTCACCGAAAATGACCATATTTTCGTTCATGGAGACCTGCATCGAATATTTTCTGACCCTACGAAAGAATCGGATCAAAATGATGTCCCTTGAGATTTCCTGTGGCCCTTTTGAAATTTTTCTACTACGGCCAAAAGGATATGTTCATTGTTAGCCTGAAAAAACTGAGTATGGGGCTATTCACCAAAAGTGACCATATTTTCGGTCATGGAGACCTGCATGGAATATTTTATGACCATAAGAAAGAATCGGATCACAATGATGTCCCTTGAGCATTCCCGTGGTTCGTTTGAAATTTTGCTACTACGGCCAAAGGGGTATGTTCACCGTCAGCCTGGAAAAACTGAGTATGAGGCTATTCACCGAAAATGACGATATTTTCGGCAATAGAGACCCGCATCGAATATTTTATGACCTTACGAAAGAATCGGAACAATTTGATGTACATAGAGCTTTCCCGTGGCCCGTTCGAAATTTTACTACTACGGCCAAAGTGGTATGTTCTCCGTCAGCGTAAAAAAACTGAGTATGGGGCTATTCACCGAAAATGACCATATTTTCGGTCATGGAGACCTGCTTCGAATATTTTATGACCCTACGAAAAATCGGATCATTTTGATGTCCCTAAAGCTTTCTCGTGGCCCGTTTAAAATTTTGCTACTACGGCCTAAGGGTTATGTTCACCGTTAGCCTAAAAACCCTGAGTATGGGGCTATTCACCGAAAATGACCATATTTTCTGTCATGGAGACCTGCTTCGAATATTTTATGACCCTACGAAAGAATCGGATCACTTTGATGTCCCTAGAGCTTTCCCGTGGCCCGTTCGAATTTTGCTATTACGGCCAAAGGGCTACGTTCACCGTCAGCCTTAAAAAACTGAGTATGTGGCTTTTCACCGAAATTGACGATATTTTCGGTCACAGAGACCCGCATCGAATATTTTATGACCCTACGAAAGAATCAAATCAAAATGATGTCCCTAGAGCTTTCCCTTGGCCCGTTCGAAATTTTGCTACTACGGCCAATGGGGTATGTTCACCGTCAGCCTGAAAAACCTGAGTATGAGTCTATTCACCGAAAATGACCATATTTTCGGTCATGGAGACCTGCATCGAATATTTTATGACCCTAAGAAATAAACGGATCAAAATGATATCCCTAGAGCTTTCTCATGGCCCGTTCAAAATTTTGCTACTACGGGCAAAGGGGTATGTTCACCGTTAGCGTGAAAAAACTGAGTATGGGGCTATTCAACGAAAATGACCATATTTTCGTTCATGGAGACCTGCATCGAATATTTTATGACCCTACGAAAGAATCGGATCAAAATGATGTCCCTCGAGATTTCCCGTGGCCCTTTTGAAATTTTGCTACTACGGCCAAAAGGATATGTTCATTGTCAGCCTGAAAAAACTGAGTATGTGCCTATTCACCGAAAATGACCAAATTTTCGGTCATGGAGTCCTGCATCGAATATTTTATGACCCTAAGAAAGAATCGGATCAAAATGATGTCCATATAGCTTTCACGTGGCCCGTTCGAATTTTTGCTACTACGGCCAAAGGGGTATGTTCACCGTTAGCTTGAAAACCCTGAGTATGGAGCTATTCACCGAAAATGACCATATTTTCGGTCATGGAGACCTGCATCGAATATTTTATGACCCTAAGAAATAAACGGATCAAAATGATATCCCTAGAGCTTTCTCGTGGCCCGTTCAAAATTTTGCTAATACGGGCAAAGGGGTATGTTCACCGTTAACATGGAAAAACTGAGTATGGGGTTATTCACCGAAAATGACGATATTTTCGGTCATGAAGACCCGCATAAAATATTTTATGACCCTACGAAAGAATCAGATCAAAATGATGTCCCTAGAGATTTCCCGTGGCCCGTTCAAAATTTTTCTACTACGGCTAAAGTGGTATGTTCACCGTCAACCTGGAAAAACTGAGTATGGGGTTATTCACCGAAAATGACGATATTTTCGGTCATGGAGACCTGCTTCGAATATTATATGACCCTACGAAAGAATCAGATCACTTTGATGTTCCTAGATCTTTATCGTGGCCCGTTCGAAATTTTGCTACTACGGCCTAAGGGGTATGTTCACCGTTAGTCTGAAAACCCTGAGTATGGGGCTATTCACCAAAAATGACCATATTTTCTGTCATGGAGACCTGCTTCGAATATTTTATGACCCTACGAAAGAATCGGATCACTTTGATGTCCCTAGAGCTTTCCCGTGGCCCGTTCGAAATTTTGCTATTACGACCATAGGGGTATGTTCACCGTCAGCCTTAAAAACTAAGTATGGGGCTTTTCACCGAAATTGACGATATTTTCGGTCATAGAGACCCACATCGAATATTTTATGACCCTATGAAAGAATAAGATCAAAATGATGTCCCTAGAGCTTTCCCGTGGCCCGTTCGAAATTTTGCTACTACGGCCAATGGGGTATGTTCACCGTCAGCCTGAAAAAACTGAGTATGAGTCTATTCACCGAAAATGACCATATTTTCGGTCATGGAGACCTGCATCGAATATTTTATGACCCTACGAAAGAATCAGATCAAAATGATGTCCCTAAAGCTTTCCCGTGGCCCGTTCGAAATTTTGCTACTACGGCCAAAGGGGTATGTTCACCGTCAGCCTGAAAACCCTGAGTATGAGTCTATTCACCGAAAATGACCATATTTTCGGTCATGAAGACCTGCATCGAATATTTTATGACCCTACGAAAGAATCGGATAAAAATGATGTCCCTAGAGCTTTCACGTGGCCCGTTCGAAATTTTGCTACTACGGCCAATGGGGTATGTTCACCGTTAGCTTGAAAACCCTGAGTATGGGGCTATTCACCGAAAATGACCATATTTTCGGTCATGGAGACCTGCATCGAATATTTTATGACCCTAAGAATTAAACGGATCAAAATGATATCCCCAGAGCTTTCTCGTGGCCCGTTCAAAATTTTGCTACTACGGGCAAAGGGGTATGTTCACCGTCAGCGTGAAAAAACTTAGTATGGGGCTATTCACCGAAAATGACCATATTTTCGGTCATGGAGACCTGCATCGAATATTTTATAACCCTATGAAAGAATCGAATCAAAATGATGTCCCTCGAGATTTCCCGTGGCCCTTTTGAAATTTTGCTACTACGGCCAAAAGGGTATGTTCACCGTTAACATGGAAAAACTGAGTATGGGGTTATTCACCGAAAATGACGATATTTTCGGTCATGGAGACCCGCATCGAATATTTTATGACCCTACGAAAGAATCAGATCAAAATGATGTCCCTAGAGATTTCTCGTGGCCCGTTCAAAATTTTGCTACTACGGCTAAAGGGGTATGTTCACCGTCAACCTGGAAAAACTGAGTATGGGGTTATTCACCGAAAATGACGATATTTTCGGTCATGGAGACCTGCTTTGAATATTTTATGACCCTACGAAAGAATCGGATCACTTTGATGTCCCTAGATCTTTATCGTGGCCCGTTCGAAATTTTGCTACTACGGCCTAAGGGGTATGTTCACCGTTAGTCTGAAAACCTTGAGTATGGGGCTATTCACCAAAAATGACCATATTTTCTATCATGGAGACCAGCTTCGAATATTTTATGACCCTACGAAAGAATCGGATCAAAATGATGTCCCTAGAGCTTTCACGTGGCCCGTTCGAAATTTTGCTACTACGGCCAATGGGGTATGTTCACCGTTAGCTTGAAAACCCTGAGTATGGGGCTATTTACCGAAAATGACCATATTTTCGGTCATGGAGACCTGCATCGAATATTTTATAACCCTAAGAATTAAACGGATCAAAATGATATCCCCAGAGCTTTCTCGTGGCCCGTTCAAAATTTTGCTACTACGGGCAAAGGGGTATGTTCACCGTCAGCGTGAAAAAATTTAGTATGGGGCTATTCACCGAAAATGACCATATTTTCGGTCATGGAGACCTGCATCGAATATTTTATAACCCTACGAAAGAATCGGATCAAAATGATGTCCCTCGAGATTTCCCGTGGCCCTTTCGAAATTTTGCTACTATGGCCTAAGGGGTATGTTCACCGTTAGTCTGAAAACCCTGATTATGGGGCTATTCACCAAAAATGACCATATTTTCATTCATGGAGACCTGCTTAGAATATTTTATGACCCTACGAAAGAATCGGATCACTTTGATGTCCCTAGAGCTTTCCCGTGGCCCGTTCGAAATTTTGCTATTACGGCCAAAGGGGTATGTTCACCGTCAGCCTTAAAAAACTGAGAATAGGGCTTTTCACCGAAATTGAAGTTATATTCGGTCATAGAGACCCACATCGAATATTTTATGACCCTACGAAAGAATCAGATCAAAATGATGTCCCTAGAGCTTTCCCGTGGCCCGTTCGAAATTTTGCTACTACGGCCAATGGGGTATGTTCACCGTCAGCCTGAAAAAACTGAGTATGAGTCTATTCACCGAAAATGACAATATTTTCGGTCATGGAGACCTGCATCGAATATTTTATGACCCTATGAAAGAATCAGATCAAAATGATGTCCCTAAAGCTTTCCCGTGACCCGTTTTCGAAATTTTGCTACTACTGCCAAAGGGGTATGTTCACCGTCAGCCTGAAAAAACTGAGTATGAGTCTATTCATCGAAAATGACCATATTTTCGGTCATGGAGACCTGCATCGAATATTTTATGACCCTACGAAAGAATCGGATCAAAATGATGTCCCTAGAGCTTTCACGTGGCCCGTTCGAAATTTTGCTACTACGACCAAAGGGGTATGTTCACCGTTAGCCTGAAAAAACTGAGTATAGAGCTATTCACCGAAAATGACCATATTTTCGGTTATGGAGACCTGCTTCGAATATTTTATGACCCTACGAAAGAATCGGATCACTTTGATGACCCTAGAGCTTTCCCGTGGCCCGTTTGAAATTTTGCTACTACGGACAAAGGTGTATGTTCACCGTCAGCCTGAAAAAACTGAGTATGGGGCTATTTACCGAAAATGACCATATTTTCGGTTATGGAGACCCGCATCGAATATTTTATGACCCTACGAAAGAATCATATCAAAATGATGTCCCTAGAGCTATCCCATGGACCGTTCAAAATTTTACTACTACGGCCAAAGGGGTATGTTCACCGTTAACATGGAAAAACTGAGTATGGGGTTATTCACCGAAAATGACGATATTTTCGGTCATATAGACCCGCATCGAATATTTTATGACCCTACGAAAGAATCAGATCAAAATGATGTCCCTAGAGCTTTCCCGTGGCCCGTTCGAAATTTTGCTACTACGGCCAATGGGGTATGTTCACCGTCAGCCTGAAAAAACTGAGTATGAGTCTATTCACCGAAAATGACGATATTTTCGGTCATGGAGACCTGCTTCGAATATTTTATGACCCTACGAAAGAATCAGATCACTTTGATGTCCCTAGATCTTTATCGTGGCCCGTTCGAAATTTTGCTACTATGGCCTAAGGGGTATGTTCACCGTTAGTCTGAAAAAACCCTGAGTATGGGGCTATTCACCAAAAATGACCATATTTTCTATCATGGAGACCTGCTTCGAATATTTTATGACCCTACGAAATAATCGGATCACTTTGATGTCCCTAGAGCTTTCCCGTGGCCCGTTCGAAATTTTGCTATTACGGCCAAAGGGGTATGTTCACCGTCAGCCTTAAAAAAACTGAGTATGGGGCTTTTCACCGAAATTGACGATATTTTCGGTCATAGAGACCCACATCGAATATTTTATGACCCTACGAAAGAATCAGATCAAAATGATGTCCCTTGAGCTTTCCCGTGGCCCGTTCGAAATTTTGCTACTACGGCCAATGGGGCATGTTCACCGTCAGCCTAAAAAAACTGAGTATGAGTCTATTCACCGAAAATGACCATATTTTCGGTCATGGAGACCTGCATCGAATATTTTATGACCCTATGAAAGAATCAGATCAAAATGATGTCCCTAAAGCTTTCCCGTGGCCCGTTCGAAATTTTGCTACTACTGCCAAAGGGGTATGTTCACCGTCAGCCTGAAAAAACTGAGTATGAGTCTATTCATCGAAAATGACCATATTTTCGGTCATGGAGACCTGCATCGAATATTTTATGACCCTACGAAAGAATCGGATCAAAATGATGTCCCTAGAGCTTTCACGTGGCCCGTTCGAAATTTTGCTACTACGACCAATGGGGTATGTTCACCGTTAGCCTGAAAAAACTGAGTATATAGCTATTCACCGAAAATGACCATATTTTCGGTTATGGAGACCTGCTTCGAATATTTTATGACCCTACGACAGAATCGGATCACTTTGATGACCCTAGAGCTTTCCCGTGGACCGTTCAAAATTTTACTACTACGGCCAAAGGGGTATGTTCACCGTTAACATGGAAAAACTGAGTATGGGGTTATTGACCGAAAATGACGATATTTTCGGTCATAGAGACCCGCATCGAAAATTTTATGACCCTACGAAAGAATCAGATCAAAATGATGTCCCTAGAGCTTTCCAACGGCCCGTTCAAAATTTTGCTACTACGGCCAAAGGGGTATGTTCACCGTCAATCAGGAAAAACTGTGTATGGAGTTATTCACCGAAAATGACGATATTTTTGGTCATGGAGACCTGCTTCGAATATTTTATGACCCTACGAAAGAATCGGATCACTTTGATGTCCCTAGAGCTTTATCGTGGCCCGTTCGAAATTTTGCTACTACGGCCTAAGGGGTATATTCACCGTTAGCCTGAAAAACCCTGAGTGTGGTGCTATTCTCCGAAAATGACCATATTTTCTGTCATGGAGACCCTCTTCGAATATTTTATGACCCTACGAAAGAATCGGATCACTTTGATGTCCCTAGATCTTTCCCGTGGCCTGTTCGAAATTTTGCTATTACGGTCAAAGGGGTATGTTCACCGTCAGCCTTAAAAAACAGAGTATGGGGCTTTTCACCGAAAATGACGATATTTTCGGTCATGGAGACCCGCATCGAATATTTTATGACCCTACGAAAGAATCAGATCAAAATGATGTCCCTAGAGCTTTCCCGTGGCCCGTTCGAAATTTTGCTACTACGGCCAATGGGGTACTTTCACCGTCAGCCTGAAAAATTGAGTATGAGTCTATTCACCGAAAATGACCATATTTTCGGTCATGGAGACCTGCATCGAATATTTTATGACCCTACGAAAGAATCGAATCAAAATGATGTTCCTAGAGCTTTCACGTGGCCCGTTCTAAATTTTGCTACTACGGCCAAAGGGGTGTATTCGCTGTCAGCCTGAAAACCCTGAGTATGGGGCTATTCACCGAAAATGACCATATTTTCGGTCATGGAGACCTGCATTGAATATTTTATGACCCTAAGAAAGAATCGGATCAAAATGATGTCCCTAGAGCTTTCTCGTGGCCCTTTTGAAATTTTGCTACTACGGCCAAAAGGGTATGTTCACCGTTAACATGGAAAAACTGAGTATGGGGTTATTCACCGAAAATGACGATATTTTCGGTCACGGAGACCCGCATCGAATATTTTATGACCCTACGAAAGAATCATATCAAAATGATGTCCCTAGAGATTTCTCGTGGCCCGTTCAAAATTTTGCTACTACGACTAAAGGGGTATGTTCACCGTGAACCTAGAAAAACTGAGTATGGGGTTATTCACCGAAAATGACGATATTTTCGGTCATGGAGACCTGCTTCGAATATTTTATAACCCTACGAAAGAATCGGATCACTTTGATGTCCCTAGATCTTTATCATGGCCCGTTCGAAATTTTGCTACTACGGCCTAAGGGGTATGTTCACCGTTAGTCTGAAAACCCTGAGTATGGGGCTATTCACCAAAAATGACCATATTTTCTAACATGGAGACCTGCTTCGAATATTTTATGACCCTACGAAAGAATCGGATCACTTTGATGTCCCTAGAGCTTTCCCGTGGCCCGTTCGAAATTTTGCTATTACGGCCAAAGGGGTATGTTCACCGTCAGCCTTAAAAAACAGAGTATAGGGCTTTTCACCGAAATTGACGATATTTTCGGTCATAGAGACCCACATCGAATATTTTATGACCCTACGAAAGAATCAGATCAAAATGATGTCCCTAGAGCTTTCCCGTGGCCCGTTCGAAATTTTGCTACTACGGCCAATGGGGTATGTTCACCGTCAGCCTGAAAAAACTGAGTATGAGTCTATTCACCGAAAATGACCATATTTTCGGTCATGGAGACATGCATCGAATATTTTAAGACCCTATGAAAGAATCAGATCATAATGATGTCCCTAAAGCTTTCCCGTGGCCCGTTCGAAATTTTGCTACTACTGCCAAAGTGGTATGTTCACCGTCAGCCTGAAAAAACTGAGTATGAGTCTATTCATCGAAAATGACCATATTTTCGGTCATGGAGACCTGCATCGAATATTTTATGACCCTACGAAAGAATCGGATCAAAATGATGTCCCTAGAGCTTTCACGTGGCCCGTTCGAAATTTTGCTACTACGGCCAGAGGGGTATGTTCACCGTCAGCCTGGAAAAACTGAGTATAGAGCTATTCACCGAAAATGGCGATATTTTCGGTCATGGAGACCTGCTTCGAATATTTTATGACCCTACGAAAGAATCGGATCACTTTGATGTCCCTAGAGCTTTATCGTGGCCCGTTCGAAATTTTGCTACTACGGCCTAAGGGGTATGTTCACCGTCAGCCTGAAAACCCTGAGTATGGTGCTATTCACCAAAAATGACCATATTTTCTATCATGGAGACCTGCTTCGAATATTTTATGACCCTACGAAAGAATCGGATCACTTTGATGTCCCTAGAGCTTTCCCGTGGCCCGTTCGAAATTTTGCTATTACGGCCAAAGGGGTATGTTCACCGTCAGCCTTAAAAAACTGAGTTTGGGGCTTTTCACCGAAATTGACGATATTTTCGGTCATAGAGACCCACATCGAATATTTTATGACCCTACGAAAGAATCAGATCAAAATGATGTCCCTAGAGCTTTCCCGTGGCCCGTTCGAAATTTTGCTACTACGGCTAAAGGGGTATGTTCACCGTCAACGTGAAAAAACTGAGTATGGGGCTATTCACCGAAAATGACCATATTTTCGGTCATGGAGACCCGCATCGAATATTTTATGACCCTTCGAAAGAATCGGATCAAAATGATGTCCCTAGAGCTTTCACGTGGCCCGTTCTAAATTTTGCTACTACGGCCAAAAGGGTATGTTCACCGTCAGCCTAAAAAAACTGAGTATGGGGCTATTCACCGAATCTGACCGTATGTTCAGTCCTGGAGATTTGCATCTAATATTTTATGACTCTACGAAATAATCGGATCAATTTGATGTCCCTAGAGCTTTCCCGTGGCCAGTTCGAAATTTTTCTACTACGGACAAAAGGGTATGTTCACCGTTAGCCCGAAAAAACAGAGTATGGGGCTATTCACCGAATCTGACCATATTTTCGGTCATGGGAACTTCCATCGAATATTTTATGACCCTACGAAAGAGTCGGATCAATGAAATGTCACTAAAGCTTTCTCGTGGCTCGTTCGAATTTTTATTACTACAACCAAAGGGGTAGGTTCACCGTCAGCCCGAAAAAACTAAGTATGGGGCTATTCACCGAATCTGGCTATATTTTCGGTCATGGAGATTTCCATCGAAACCACTGAATCGGATCAGAAATTCGGTCTTTGAGACTTCCATAAAATATTTTATAACTCTACGAAAGAATCGGGTCAATAATTATGCAATGACGCCACCCCGTGGTCCGTTCGAAATTTTGCCAATATTGCCAAAGAAGTATGTTCACGAGCCGGAGAAAAAACTGAGTATGGGTCGAACCACTGAATCGGATCATAAATTCAGTCTCGGTGACTCCCATACAATATTTTATAAATATATGAAAGAATCGGATCAATGAAAATGTCTTGACGCCACCCCATGGCCCATTCAAATTTTTGTCAGTATTGCCCTCGAGGTATATACACGACTTGGCGAAAAAACTGAGTATGGGTCGAACCATTGAATCGGATCATAAATTCAGTCTTGGAGACTTCCATACAATATTCTATCACCTTATGAAAGAATCGGATCAATGAAAATGCCCTGGCGTTACCCCGTGGCCCGTTCAAATTTTTTTCAGTATTGCTCAAGGGATATGTGCACGACCTGTCCGAAAAACTGAGCATTCGTCTATTCACCGAATCTGATCATAAATTCGGTCTTGAAGACTTTCATAAAATATTTATGACCCTACGAAAGTATCGGATCAATTAAAAGTCCCTAGAGCTTTCACGTGGCTCGTTCGGAATTTTGTTAGAAGTGCATTAGGGGTAGGTATACAACTTGCCCGAAAAACTGAGCATAAGTATATTCACCGAATCTGATCATAAATTCGGCACTGGAGACTTACCTCGAATATTTATGACCCTACGAAAGAATCGGATCAATGAAAAGTTCTTAGAGCTTTCCCGTGGCTCATTCGAAATTTTGCTAGTAGTGACTTAAGGCTAGGTTCGACCTGTCCGAAAAAATGAGGATGAGTTTATTCACCGAATCTGATCATAAATTCGGTCGCAAAGCGCCTCTCTCTCTCTCTCTCTCTCTCTCTCTCTCTCTCTCTCTCTCTCTCTCTCTCTCTCTCTCTCTCTCTCTCTCTCTCTCTCTCTCAAGACCCTCACATTATGTACAAAACATTTGCTTCGAAATGTCGTCGAAGACACCGAGTCGGGCGGTGTTCCTAGGCGTTTCTGTTCCAAAACGCTGCCAATATTAACCCGACTATAGACAGTCTCACTAAAGTCCACCACTTTTAGCAATTTCTTCAATATGGTCGGCTCCCGAGTCTAGAAAATACCATTAATCGGGTATGAGTCAGTTATTGCGAGTAAGACATGTTTACTCACCTATAAAAATGACTGTTTACTCACCTATAGAAATAATAAAAGTGACCGGCCACAATTTTAACAGATTACTAAAAAGTAAATCAAAACTAATGCTAATCAGTTCGTGAAGCCGATCGATTGTAGCAATCAGATTAATGTAAACAATTAAAAAAACTAAAGATAAAAATGAAAATGTATGTTTAGTCAAAAAGCATCTAACCACTTATTAATCCACTCATGTAACATAAAGTATCTTGTGACAACAATTATCTAACTTAAAGCTACTATGAAATTTTCAAGAAAAACATATCAAGTATCATCTTGTCGTTTTTTCACATTTCACATGCATCACAACAATTGTCACAAAAGCCCACGACCTTTGGAAATTTCTTCATAAAGTTGCTTATATTTAGGGGTCTTACTCGGGTCGTATTTTCGGGTTTGTCAGGTTTGGTTTCTCGGGTTTGAGAAACTTTTTTCGAGTACTCATACCTAACCCTAATCTCTCTCGGGTTATTCAGGTTCACGTTATTCGGGTTCGGGTTTTATGAATACGGATTAATCAGGTTTCGAGTATTTGACCTAAAAAAATATATGTATAACAAAATTCAAGCAAATATATCTTCATGTTTTAACTTACATAAATTAATAGCAAACCACATACTATATGTCTTTATATGATTTTCGTACGGACTCTGTTAGGTTCGACTATTTCATTTGCAAGCACTACCAATTTATATGCCTGAGTAATCCAACCGAAAGAGTCTAAAGAACGCTTCGATTAATGGAAGGATTAATCGGTCGACTGATGAACTGAACCTGAAAAACTGATCGATTGATTGAATAAATTGTTATATCTAATCTCTAGATTGATGAATGTTGGAGTAGTAATCGATATGTGGTGTAAGAATTGGAATGGAATAGGCGACTTATAATATGAACTGGGTAGGCAGCGATATTCATATAATATGTGAAGGCAGGTGATATAGTAATTGAATAAAATACTTAGTCAAACGGGTTATTCAGGTTTACCTTAAACCCATTAAAAAGTAATCGATACTCGACTTGTATTAGTTCGGGTTGTACTCGGGTTCGTTAGATTTGGGTTTCATGAGTACATATACTTTCAATTTCGGGTTAATAGTTATTCGGTCGGGTTTCAGGTTGCAGCTAAAATTGACAGCCCTACATTAAAAAATCAACTATATGTTTTTGGTTTCAAGAGCATGTTTAGGATTGAGTTTGAAAAATGTTTATTGGCTTATTGGTGTTTTCAAATAGCCAAAAAGTTTAAATGTGTTTGGCAATCAAAAAAAAACTTTCTTATTTTAGCTTTTTAAAAGGGTTTAAAAGCAGTTTTTCAAAAGCCACAAATCCTGACGTTTCAAAATGATTTTTTGAAAATCAATAAGCCAATAAACAATTTTCAAACTTCCAAACATGCTCTAAATACAACAGAATACTTGTTTTGACTTTGGGCTAGAATGTTTTCAAGTTACACCAATATATGGTGTCTCTATGTAAAAAAAATAATTAGTTGTTGATGCAGTCCGATTAATCGTATTAATAGGGTAGGAAAAGAAAAATATCTACAAATGTATGATACAGAATAACCTTTTTAAAATATAGTTGTAGTAAGAAAACAACTAATAAGCAAGACATGTTTATCAAAGGTGTTAGATGTTACTAAACAAAACCTAACTATTGCTATACGGATTGTTTCGAGCTTTGGTTTGTTTATAAAGTTATTACTCCTAGAAGAAGAAGAAAAACGAAAAAAAAACATTAATTACAATACAACAAATCGTAGTAACAACAAAAAGATTCGGGAGAGTTTGCGGAGTCAAAGAAGAGTAAATTTTGACTTACGGCAACATTGCTTTTACTCGTTCTATTGGCGACTTCCCAAAGCAATTAATGTTTACCAATACCTAAGCAACATGGAAATGTCCTTTAGACTTTAAATAATTAATTATGAGTCACACTTTCAAAATACTTAGAAGCTGCGTAATGGGCGCTTCCTAAACTTAAAGTGCGGGAACCACCACCTGCTGAGACGTTTTGAAGGGGAGAGGCTAGGCTTTTTACAAAGCGCCATTAACGCTTGGGTGATGTTTGACTTGGTTCACCTAACTATTACCAATAAGGGGCGGATCTAGTTTGGATCTAGTTTCAATTTTTCGTCGGTAGTGCAAATTTATATATTTTTTGGCCGGTTTTAGTATTTTTCTACTCTTGAAAAAAATATAACGTTACCCGTATTTGTACAAAGTCCAACCCAATTAAAAGTCAAAACCAATTAAAGCCAACTAAAGTTCAAAGCCCAAACCAAATAAAACCATTGCTTGTTGTTTCCTGATGCTCGGAAGTTTGGTTTAGGCCGGACATCAGCATTCAGTAAAACAAAGTTTCATTCTAGCCGTTGCTTCCACCCTACACTTCCCCGACCTCCTGTTGCCCTCCTCCGGTTACCGAACCTCCACCCTACAGTCGAGTAGCCGACAGTTGATGCTCCCTCAATCCCTCTTCTAAGGTTTGACTTCTAATTCAATTTAGGTGTGCTTATACTTTTATCTAAAACTGAATTATTAATTTGTTTATATAAATTTCAAACTTGGAATTGTTTATGGGCAATTGAATATTTGAATGACCAATTATAGTTTATTTGATATTTGGATAATGTAAATTGAAAATTGTAATTGATTAGAAATTTTGGGTTTATGTCTAACTTGGAATTGATTAGGGATTTAGAGCATTCTCATCATATACCCTAAAATTGTGTGAGGGAAGTTTGCAAATTATAGATTGGAGTTTTGAATGGTTGTGGGTGTAATGTCCAATGTGTACAGAGAAAATGTAGTGATTTTTTGTAAATTTTTGGAAAACAAAGTTTGCCACTATTTATTTTTTTAATATTTGTTGAATTAGTTGTGAGTATAAGAAAGAAGAAAGCTATAATGATAAAAGTATAACAAAATATTATTTAATTAAACAGAATAGAGAAATATAGTTATTTTAAGTATATTTATGGAGATGGGGCTGGAAGATAGGTTGAGAATGCTCTTAGGCTATGTGTAGTGGAGGGGCTACAAAATGGGGCGTTTTGCGTCATATGGCGCCCAGTCAGCAAAGGGTATGTTTTTGTTTTTGGGGTGTAATGGTGTAGGGGCTACAAATAATATATATATATATATATATATATATATATATATATATATATAACACAACATATCAAATTAATAACATTCTTCACAACAATTCGCTGGACAAGAATATGTCCCCCCCCCCCACATTTCGCCCCACAATTTGCCTAGGGGCGGTGTTCACGCCCCAAATCTCCCACTTGTCGCCCCTTTCCTTGCCCACTACAGATAGTCTTAGTGTTTATGTGTAAATTGGAATTAATTATAGGTTTATGGTTTAAATTTTGTTGTTTCTAAAATTAGAAAACACTTAAGATGAAACATCAAAGTTTTATTAGCAATCTTTTTAAACGAAAATTCCAAGAAATGATGATTTCGGTCCAACATAGTTGTGAGTATAAGAAAGAGAAAGCTGTAATGATAAAAGTATAAAAAAAATTATTTAATTAAACAGAAGAGAGAAATATAGTGTTTTTTAGTATATTTATAGAGCTGGGCCTGGAAGATAGGTTGAGAATGCTCTTAGGCTATGTGTAGTGGAGAGGCTACAAAATGGGGCGTTTTGCGTCATGTGGCGCCCAGTCAGCAAAGGGTAGATTTTAATTTTGGGGATGTAATGGTGTAGGGACTACAAATAATATATATATATATATATATATATATATATATATATATATATATATATATATATATATAACACAACATATTAAATTAATAGCATTCACAACAATTCGGTGGACAAGAATATGCCCCCCCCCCACACACCACATTTCGCCCCACAATTTACCTAGGGGCGGTGTTCGCGCCCCAAATCTCCCACTTGTCGCCCCCTTTCCTCGCCCACTACAGATACTCTTAGTGTTTATGTGTAAATTGGAATTAATTATAGGTTTATGGTTTAAATTTTGTTGTTTCTAAAATTAGAAAACACTTAAGATGAAACATCAAAGTTTTATTAGCAATCTTTTTAAACGAAAATTCCAAGAAATGATGATTTCGGTCCAACACCAAGTTAGTAAAGAAATATTGTATGAAATCCGTTAAGAAAAAATTTTCGGTTATTTTATGAAATATGGTAAAAAAAATTCTTTTACATTATATGAAATACGATAAAAATAATTTTAAACGTTACCCATAAGATTTTAGTTTAGATCCGTCACTGTTACCAATGACTACTTTATAAAAAAATCATATATATTTCCTATATAATCACCAAATATTCTACAAAGTTGCTCATACTTTTAAACACTCTACAAATCCTACAAAATTTTAAAACAATCATCACAATTTTATATACTTTCTACTCAAAACGCGAAAATGGATTTTCACTCTTCCTCCGACATAATCGACCAATATTTGCATAATAACGAGCATACAGCCGATGAGGAGGCTGATAGAAGGCGTTTACGAGCGAAATTACATCCGCGGCAAAGTATATGCAATATATTCATTTTCATCCCCGCTCGGTTTTGAAAAGATAACATATTGAATGAGACCATAAGGGCGCGAACGATCGTTTGATGAAATACTACTACAGTGACTCGCCGAGATACAGAAACCTAAATATATTTAAAAATGGTTCAACTTGAAATCGACGTAACTTCTCATCGTTTTAAGCCATGGACATCACTATTTAATCCCATTTCACCCACCCTTAACACCTCATGTCAACCAATGCCTTTTTAACACCATTTAACCACCTTTAACACCTCAAAGTTAGCTCTCAGGGAAGCAAACGATTCGAGCTGCTTAGGAGCTATTTAAGATTGGCTTTCTAAAACCTCGATCGGGCCAAGCTTAATCGAGCCCAAACCCTAGCTCAAGCCTAAAAATAAGCTCGTTTAGTAAACGAGCCCGAGTCCGAGCTTTACTTATCGAGCGCGGGCCTAAACGAGCCTTTCATGTATATATTTTTTTAAAACATATATATTTAATAATTAGTAATTAATATATATAATGTTATGAAAATATAATAAAAATAACTAATAAGACATATTATTTTATACATAAAATTAGCTGTTGGTGAGACTTAACTGGGTATAATTGATTGATTGATTGATTTTATACATAAAATAACAGTAGAAAAAGATATACAAAAATAATTACAGTTATATAAAAAATAACTAATAAATAGTAAACGAGCCGAGCTCGAACTTTAAAAATAAAGCTCGAAACAAATCGAGCTTAAGCTCAAGCTCTGTATAAGTTAAACGAGCTTAGTCAAGTTAGACTCGACTCGTCTCGTTTGAATCCCTTGTCAATATCCTTACCCTTCACATCAGTTAACTTGTTAACCTATCCACATTTCAGTTCCACATAAGGCTGAGGGGTGTGGGGGGCGCGAGAGGGGGCGCGAGTGGGGGCGCCAGCCAATAATATTGTGACGTGTGGCAGAGAGAGAAAGTTGATAAGATGGGTGTTGGTAGTGGTGCTCGCGCCCCGGGACATGGTGTGGAGGGGCGCGAGAGGGGGCGCGAGCGGTTTTTTTTTTATTATTTTTTAAATGTAGTAAAAAAACGTATTATTAAAAAAACGCAAAAATTATTTAAAAAAACACATTTTTTTGAAAATTCATATAATAAAAAAAACATACTAAAAATTAAACAAACAATAATATTTAATAATAAAACTAATCTAATACAAGATCCTCTGGTCGCCTCGCCCACAAATGTTCAACCAACTCATGTCGAAGATCCCCGTGTATCTCACGGCTCTTGATATTTGCTATGTTATGAAGTTTTTGTTGATCACTGATTGTGGACGGTTGTGGCGGAATGTCACCTTGGTAGTTTTGGCATATAGCTTTGCCCTCGTCTTCTAACGTCATGTTGTGTAGGATAAGACACGTGTAGACGACGTCCATTATCCTCTCCCGAGTCCAATAACGTATCGGGTTCGCCAGAACATAATATTGTTTTTTTATAGCTCCAAAAGCTCTTTCAATATCTTTTCTAGCAGACTCTTGCTTCTTCGTAAAATACTTCCGTTTGTCGGCGACTGGATCTGTAAAAGCTTGAACTAACACAGCCCATTCGTTGTAAATACCATCGACCAGATAGTACCCGTACTTGAAGAGTTCTTCATTTGCAACAAAAGATTGAGGTGGTTCAACCTCGTCGATAAGGTCGTTGATCAAATGTGACTGATCGATAACATTAAGGTCGTTATTTGACCCAGCAACACCAAAAAAAGCATGCCAAAACCAAAGATCCTGTGACACCGCCGCCTCAAGTATGAGGGTCGGCCCTTCATGATCACCACGGTGGAACTGACCTCGCCAGGCCGTTGGACACATAGCCCATCCAACATGCGTACAATCGATGCTACCTAGCATCCCAGGAAAACCATGTTTTTCTGCGTGCACCTCATATATGCGTTGGATGTCATACGTTGTAGGTTTACGCAGATATCTCCGAGCGTAAGTCGATATGACTCCTACGTACAATATATATTAAAAAATGTAATAAATATTTAATAAAAAGTAAAATTAATGTTTTTTACCTTGGCAGAAAAAATGAAGGGATTCACGTGCAACCCTTTTCGACATCTGTAAATACTCGTCCAAAGCGTCCGACGAGATGCCGTACGCTAGTTGACGGATAGCAGCCGTGCATTTTTGAAGAGGGGTAAAACCGGGAAGACCCCTAGCATCCTCCCTTTGTTGGAAAAAGGGATACCGTGCCTCTAAATCACTCGCTATACGCGTGAACAATTGCCTGCTCATTCGAAAACGAGTTCGAAAATCCGACTCCGCGTATACCGGTTGAGGGCTAAAATAATGCCTCATCAAAGTATCGTTAGCACCCGATCGATCACGATCACGAGGTGGTGCTCTAACCCTCGGGAGTCGGGGTTGATGGGCTTGATTTTGCAAGAGATTTACCACGGCTGCGGTCAAAACTCCCCCTACATGAAGAAGCAAATCATCCTCTTCGGAGGAGTCGGAATCAGACGAGTACGACGACATTATTTTAAAAAAAAAATGGGACAATGGGTTGTTTGGAGATTGAAGTTGTGTTTGATATGGTAAAAATGGGTTGATTTAGGGGTATTATATAGGATTTTGTAAAGGTTTTTTTTAAAAAAGTTTGAAAGAAATGGGTGATATATAGGAAGTGTTGTATAAAGAAATGGGTAAGTTTGGTGTTTTTTGAAGTTGTGTTAAAGTGTTGTATAAAATGGGTAATATATAGGAGTAGAAAAATTTTTTTTTTTAAAAAAATTAAGAGCCAACGGCTCATTTTATCTTTCAAACGGCTCTTTTCACCACTCCCCATGCCCCTCACGCTCAACCTGTCCCGCGAACCCCCTGGCGCCTGCCTCTTTTTCCGCGCTCGCGCCCCTCTCGCGCCCCTCTCGCGCCTCGGTGGTGTGGTGCTCGCGCCCCGGGGCGCGAGTGGCTGTCCTCTTGCGCCCTTTCTCACGCTCCACACCCCTCAGCCTAACGCCTTGCAGGAGGGGTCTAAAGCCCCTTAATGAAGTCCACGTCAGCTTTAACATTTTGGGTATTAAACACACAACACAACCTCAAAGTTACTGACATGCCTCATTTTTAAATGGGACCCTTTATATGCCATGTATAAAGTATAGGCCCCTCTAGTAGTGTCTGGGTGTCCATAAAAAACCATTTTAAATAGTATTATTTTAATATTTTGTCTTTAAAAAGTATATGTTCCAATTTTTGTTTTTAAATTTCCTTTCTAAATCCATATAACATTGTTATGGGTCACCCACTCAACGTCACATCACTTTATATAATTAACTAGGACAATACGCATTTGCTTAAAAAATACAACATAAAAAATAAATTTAATAATATACGTAATAACATAACTAATGAATTTATAAAATATAAATAGTGATAAATAAAATATTTTAACTCATAAATATATCTAAAAATCTTATTTAATACAATATTTAAAGTTAAATTTATAATTTTATTAATAATTCTATAAATAATAATAATTAGTTAACATCTTAGTTAACTACTCTATTTGAATGACTTGTGGATAAATGTTTGGTTTTATTAGTATATAGGTAAATTGTAGGTTTCATTTAATGTAGTCGGAATTATATATTCGGTTATTTTTATCCCGTCTGAGTTATTTTATGTGAATGATTACTTATGCCTTTGTATGTTACGTAGATTTTAAGAACATCGATCAATTCTTTAAGTTGCACACTAATCGAATGATTCCCATTCCAGAAAACAATACTCAAGTGCCAAGTTGATACATGATGATGACGTGGACTAGTTGCTCACCTACCAAACCAAAATACCAAATGGAACTAAATTATCACTTTTAATTTATAATAAAATTCCTAAAATATCTCATTTTTAGATAAACATTCTAAATATGTTCTTACAAAATTCATATTTTCCTTTTGTCCATTTACTAACTCGTCTTCGCCTCTACGTTAGAAAATTGAGACGACGTGTTTCTTAACTCGCCGTCTCTCCTCCGTATTAGCTCATAACATATCGTCTCCCCGCCATGTTAGCTCAAAACACATCGTCTCCTCTCCATGTTAGCTCAAAATTCGTTGCCTTCACCCTTTGTTGGCTAAAAACCAAATTCTACTATTGCCAAAACTTCTTTTAAAAAACAAAAGATATATTAGATTTAATTTTTTAGCTAACACAGTGGGAGACGACGAGTTTTAAACTTACATGGAGGGAAGACGATGAGTTTTGAGCTAACATGGTGGGGGATGCGACTGGTTATGAGCTAATATGGAGCGGAGGCGGGAGTTTTGAGCTAACATGGAGTGAAGACGACGGGTTATGAGCTAATATGAAGGGGATGTGACGAGTTAAAAAACATATCGTCTCGATTTTCGAACGTAGAGTAAAAATGAATTAATAAATGGACAAATGAAGAATTTAAATTTTAAAATGATATATTTGGAATCTCTCTTCAAAAATAATACATTTTGGAAATTTTACCTTAATTTATTCTTCTCTCTCTTCATATAGAGGCTAAGTACGAAATCCAATATTGATTTTGACTTGTTTCTAGATTTTTATAAGCTCAAAGTGCCTTTAGCATTTAAAACTCAGATTTCATACAATTACTATCTATTGCCATTATATCACTTTCTATAAACCCCTTAAATTTAATCATAGTCACGGTATTTACTCATATAAGTCTTCCGATCATGCATTTAATCATTCCATGCACATAACACAAATAGCACATTCATTGCATGTTAATAATGCGAACTCACCCAAACCGAGATTGTCTTGCGATTACCACTGAACTAAATAGTCCAAATGACCGATCATTTTCTCTATTGTCCCGCTTTAGCAACATAGGGTGTGTTTGGGATTGCTTATTTAAGTGGAAAATTACTTTTTGTTAAAAGGACTTATTAACTAATTAATTTTTTAAAAGAAGTTTTTTATAAAAAAAGATGTTCGGATTAACTTACGTGTTGGGAAAATCAAAATGACTAAAAATGACATTTTTTTAAAGGAGTGTAATGAGATTTGAGAGTTAGAGCAGTGTAATAGATAAATCAAACACATTAAATTAATAAGTTGCATATGCCTAATTTTTCAAAACCTCTTTATTTTGTCTTCTTCATAAGTTAAAATCCATAAGACCTTATGGTTTGCCAAACCTCTTATACACCTTATTAACTTTTCTAGAAGTTTATAAGTTATAAGTTGATGAAAATAAGGAATCCCAAACACCCCCATACTACCGTTTTTATCTTATATAACCAAGATCATTGTCGTTTGTTAGAGCACTACACGACAGTTAAATGTTGTCCTAATCGCTAATCATCACCTGGACCACCATAATGCACCGCTTACCGCCACCCAACTGTTGTCAATGACGTCCCATATTGTATTTTGCAGCCATGCTGTCGTTGCGAACTACACAATCGTCGCATGCTATGCCAGAGCTGAGTCGATCTCTCTCTCCTATTCTCCCAATTGCAAATTGGTTCTATCTTTCATCTCTTGGCTCTTCCTCTTGGTTATGTGTAGTGAAGGGGCTACAATTGGGGGCGAATTGTGACACGTGGCGCACAGTCAGCAAAGGGGACAAATTTGTTTTTGGGTTGTAATGGTGTAGGGACCACAAGTTAGGCCCACAGTATCTTTTTTTAGTATTTTCTTTTTATAATTAAACTAATCAAATAAAAACCAATTTATTTAAATAATTAAATATTAATGCATTAAAATTAAAAAGAAATACAAAAAAAATACATAACTAAAAATATAAAAAAACATATAGCTCGGTTAGCGTACATGTTTAGGTTCGGCCCGGGAAATTGAAACAGTTAGCTCGGTTGGTTTAGGTTCATCGGGTTCCATTTTAAGTTCACGTTCGGTTGGTTTTGCGAACCATGGTGTTGACCGAAAGGAGGGAATAGGTGGTTCGGTTGGTTCGGGTTGTTTCTATGATTCATTTTGCATATACACATATATACACACACACAACATATATACATATACATATACACACACATAGGCTACACATATAATATATATATATATATATATATATATATATATATATATATATATAAAACTAGTAATATAATAATAATAAAATCAATCTTCTTTCGGCGACAAATAACCCACGCCCCTGGCCAAATCGCCCCAATTTCGCCCAAGGGGCGGTGTTCGCGCCCATTCGCACCCAAATGTCGCCCAAACTCTAGCCCACTACACATAGCCTTAGGGGCGGAGCTAGACAAACCCAAGCTATTTTCAGATTTATATATGCGTATTGTATCGTATTAACAAACAAACACATTCATTTTTTTTTAGAAAACGAACCCATGATCACATTAAAAAAAACATTGAACCTATTGATTATTAAAAATTTGGTTAAATTTTATTAGTAAATAATCTTTTTTATATAAAGTCTTTAAAGAAACAATATAAATATTCATTTTCATGAACTATTAATAATTTAATGATGTGTGTTTGTGTGTTGTAACGTTATGTTACGTTGATATAGCATGAAAAGAAAAAAAAACGCACTTTTAGCCCATCAATCACCGAAATTGCCTGTAATTTAATAGCTTTTCTACCTTTTCTTCTTTAGTCTATTCGACCATCATGAATGGTGCACACATTGGTTGACTCATTTATCCTATGTACACACTAGTCAACCTATCTTTCTCTTTTTAACTTTTATCTACCACACAATTTAAAGCTAGCCACTTTAATAATATCTTTTAAGACCATGAGTTGTGTCAAATGACTCAAATGAGCCTTTGAGTTTAATTAAGCTATCCTTTTCCTTTTATCAATTTACACTAACAACCTCCGAACTTTAATAAAAATAACATTTGCTATCTTTTTACCAATTACGCCAGTACGGGACGTGACATCTACGGTTCTACACAATTATTAGTGTTGTTATTATTATTAATATTATTTTCATTTGCGTTTTCAAATACAGACTTGTCCATATGTATGATTTTATATCCAACACCAAAAGATCAAAATGTTAACAGAATTATTCGACGGAGTTAAGAGACTGAACTAAAATTAATATATAAATAAAACCATTTGACAAAAGAGAAAAAAAAAGAGACTAAAATGGTTTATGGGTATAATGAAAGGAACCAAAACTGTATTTAACTCTATACTAGATTATCATACATGATACAACAACAAAACAAACGAAAACATAAAAAAAAATAAAAAGAAGACTTTGTTAGGCTGAGGGGTGTGGGGCTTCAGCGGAGGCGCGAGAGCCCATCCGCTCGCGCCCCCAGGCGCGAGCACCACACCACCGAGGCGCGAGAGGGGCGCGAGCGCGAAAAACAAGGCGGGCGCAAGCCTGCTAGCGGGAGGCATATGGCGTAAAGGTGGCTTGGGAATGCGTGAAGGAGCTGTTGGGATGAAGAAAAGAGCCGTTGGGCTCTTTAATTTTATTAAAAAAAAAAGTTTTTCCTCTATATAAACATTGCGGGGGAGGAAACGTCTTCACCGCCGAGGAGGCGGCCATTGGGACGGGACGCCAAGGGGAAAAAACCGGCTGAGGGGGGAGCCGTAAACATCGTCGATCTTGTTGAATCCCTCAATAAATTCAACAAAACCATGGAGGTGGTCTCTAATGACAAAAAGGAAAAAAGTCGAATGAGAGATTTGGACTTCCTTACAAGAGACTTCAGTAACCTAAATCCGGTCGATCAAATGCTGATGGAAAAGCAAAAGGAACGTATCCGAAAGAGGTTGATCGAAGAAGACCAAGCCGAAGAATAAGAATAATGTTTTTTTAGTACTTTAATTTTTATTTTATTTTTAGATATTAATGTTTTTTTTAATGTGTGTTTTTTTTAATAATTTATGAGTTTTTTTTAATAATACGTTTTTTGAATATATTTATAAAAAAATAAAAAAAAAATCCGCTGGAGCCCCTGCTCGCGCCCCTCCACACCAGGGCCAGGGGCTCCAGCGGGGGCTCCAACACCCATCTTATCCAGTTTCTCTCTCTGCCACACGTCACAATATTATTGACTGGAGCCCCCATTCGCGCCCCCGTTAGAGCCCCCCACCCCTTAGCCCTAGTCAAACACAAACATGTGGAATCTCATTCAATAATAGAGACATTAATATACAAATCATATATAATCTATTAATCTTGATCCAAACATGAATCATGATGAACCACTCAAATCTACTAGTCCTTATTAATCTTTGAACCTAACTACTAACCTTAGCTAGCAATGGCTTACATCTTGTTCTACCTTCACCTTCTTTCCCTCATCTCCTTGACACTCACTGCCTCCGCCTCCACCCGAGACGCCGCGGTCCTCCTCCGCGTCAAAAACACCCAAGTCGTCGACCCAGACGCCTTGCTCAACGACTGGCTCGATACCACCAGCCCTTGTAACTGGACCGGCATCACTTGCAACAACAACAATTATTCTAACATTATTATTTCTATAGACTTGACCGATTTTGGTAGTCTTTCGGGCCCATTTCCGGCAGATTTCTGTCGAATTCCAACTCTAGAATACCTTAGCATAGCTAACAACTACTTCAATGGTACTATATCTCCAGCAGGCTTTTCATTATGCTCACATATCAACTTTCTAAACATTTCCAATAACTTGTTTGAGGGCCAGTTCCCCGAATTTCAACCCGAATTCGGTAACTTAACCGTCCTAGACGTCTCTTATAACAGCTTCACCAGTCGGATTCCAACGACTATACCGTTATCGCTTCGGTTCATCGATCTTTCTTCTAACTTCTTTTTTGGTCCCATACCAGACTCGCTAACGAACCTAACGGAGCTAAGAGTATTCTTAGCTCCTGTTAACCCCTCGTTAGCGGGTCCGCTGCCCGAAACACTCGGGCGGCTTAACAACCTTGAGGTCTTGAGAATCTCACAAGCTAGTCTCTCTGGTAAAATACCGGAATCCATCGGTGATCTTGCGTCACTCAAAAGTATTGATCTCTCCGACAACTTCCTCACAGGCGGGATCCCGGCGACCATCGGACGCCTCAAAGGCATCCAGCATATTTGGATTTATAACAACAGTTTATCCGGTCAGATACCGGATGTGTTTGCCAACCTTACTTCTCTGTTACACTTTGACGCTTCTCTGAATACCCTCACCGGAATGTTACCGGCCAGTCTCGCCGGATTACATCTCCAGTCACTGGCAATGAACGACAACTTTCTTGAAGGCGAAATCCCGGCTGTAATTTCCTCAAATCCTTTGCTTACCCAGTTGAAGCTCTTTAACAACTCCTTTTCCGGTACCTTGCCGGACAGTTTGGGTAAAAGCTCCGATCTACAAGAGTTTGATGTTTCCGGCAATCAGTTTCAAGGTCCTTTGCCGGGAAGTCTTTGTCACAGAAACAAGCTTCAGAAATTCATCTGTTTCAATAACAGATTCTCAGGTGAGATTCCGGCAGATTGTAAATCTATGTATTATGTAAGGATATCTAACAATCAGTTTTCCGGCGAGATTCCGGCCAGTTTCTGGAGCTCATCTGAACTTCAGTTTATAGATTTGAGTTATAATAAGTTCAAAGGGTCAGTTCCAGAAACGATTTCTAACTCCACCGGGTTAACAACGTTGGCGATTTCGGGTAATGATTTTTCCGGTGAGTTACCGGCGGCGATCTGCGGGTTGCAGGAGATTGTAGAAATGGACTTGAGTGATAATAAGTTTTCAGGTGGGTTACCAAAGTGTTTGACCAATTTGAACAAGTTAGAGAAGCTTAGTCTTCAGTCAAACAGGTTTACAGGTGAAATCCCAAAAGATGTGGGTAACTGGGATCAACTTTCCAGTTTAAATCTTTCGGGTAATCGGTTGACCGGTGAGATCCCCGATCAGATCGGGGATTTACCGGTCCTGAACTATCTGGATCTTGCTGGAAATTTACTTTCCGGCAAGATACCAGCGTCGTTGACTAAACTCAAACTCAACGTGCTTAACCTTTCAGATAATAATCTGGAAGGTCAAGTACCTACGGGTTTGGACACGGAAGTTTACGTGTCGAGCTTACTTGGTAACCCAAAACTATGTAGTTCGGATCTTAAACCGCTTCCGTCTTGTCATAAAACGAAAACGATAAGCTATTATTTGGTTGGGTTTGTGTTGATCTTGGCTTTCTTTCTTATCGCTTCGCTTCTTTGGGTTATGATCAAGACTAAAGTTTTCCGGCGAAGTAAAAGTTTATTGAAAATCACGTCATTCCAACGACTCGGGTTCAAAGAACAAGAAGTTTTGGTTGCGTTAATGGAGAGTAACGTGATTGGTGTGGGCGGTTCTGGGAAGGTATACCGAGTAACACTCAAAACCGGACAAACAGTTGCTGTTAAAAAGCTTTACGGGGTTCACAGGGGTCCAGAAAATGAGGCGGGGTTTTGGTCGGAGATGGAGACGTTGGGTCGGATCCGGCATAAAAACATCGTGAAGCTTTTGTTCGGTAGTGTCGGGGAGGATTTCCGGGCATTGGTTTATGAGTATGTGGAGAATGGGAGTTTAGGTGATATGTTACACAAAGATCCGAAAGGTGGATTTTTATTAGATTGGAGTAAGCGGTTTGAGATTGCGCTTGGAGCCGCACAAGGGTTAGCGTACTTGCACCACGACTGCGTGCCAAGTATTGTGCATCGCGATGTCAAGTCAAATAACATCTTGTTGGACGAAGAGTTTAGACCGCGTGTTGCTGATTTTGGGCTAGCCAAGACTTTGCAAGTGGAAGTGAAGGAGAGTGATGGAGCCATGTCTCGTGTCGCTGGTTCCTACGGCTACATTGCGCCAGGTGAGTCGGTCGGTTCAAAATTTATAGCTTTATACATAGTTTAGTGTGTCAAATATTGATTATAAAGTTTATATTGTATACCAATATTTTATTCTGACGTGGTTTTGTCATTAACTTTGCATTGTAGAGTATGCATACACGATGAAAGTTACCGAAAAGAGTGATGTGTACAGTTTTGGCGTGGTGTTGATGGAACTAGTGACGGGTAAGAGACCAAATGATTCATCTTTTGATGAACACAAGGATTTAGTGAAGTGGGTGACTGAGGCGGCTCTATCGTCGGCTGAAAATCCAAGTGACGGTGGTTGGGTGGACTTAGATCGACTTATCGATCCCAAAATGAAGCCTGTGGGCCAAGATTACGAAGAAATTGAAAACGTGTTGAACGTGGCTCTTCAGTGTACTTCGGCATTCCCGATTAACCGACCGTCCATGCGAAGAGTTGTGGAGTTGCTCAAGGACCATTCTAGGGCATCTAAAGAATAACGTAGCTTTAGTTTAGTACATGTATATTTGCATTACTGCTGTAAGATTCTCTATGGTAAATTGATAATTGTGAAGATGTTTTACCAATATTCTCTTTCAGCGGATGAAAGTTGGTCAAAATTAAGCAACCCTAAACTAGGTGTTCTTTTAAGTTCGAAGCTGGTCGGTTTGTTCTATGTATGCGTAATTGCGTATACAGTTATAATGTTATATGTGACTTGTTATTTAACAAACTGTTAATGATTATTTTGGTCACGGGTGCGTCACCTCTCACGGCCCACTCTTGTGAATTATTTTGAAAGTGATTCTTTTGGATTGCTCTATAACTAGTTGATTAATTTAGCAACTGTCCTTGTATGTTGAGTTTGAATACTTTATTGTTTTGACATGAAATGCAAGAATCCAATGCAAGTATGAACACATCATTTTAATCATCATACTTTATTATATGATGAGTTTGAATACTTTGATTTTAAGATGATTGTTGTAATAAGCAAGGTGGTGATTACATCGAAACAGAAGGCAAACGAGCAATAAGCTGCGCCGCTACCCTTTATGAGATTGCAAAACCCAATCTTTTAAGATTAAATGTTGATACAATTCAAGAACAAATTTCACAACACAGAAATCCGGAAAGACTCACTAATTCTCAAAAGATACATAATCAAGTTACACAACGGACACTAGATCGGAACCCAATCAAGAACTATCTGAAAACTGAGATGAAAGAACTTGTTGAACGATGAAGATGTTGAATGAGCAGAGAATGAGCCATCTCGAAGTCATACACCAAACTCCTCTTTTATGCAGCAACATCTTTCACATGATAACATTCTAACCCTCGTACATTCAAATGTTCATCAACAATCCTTAAACTTCCTACAAAACAAAAATCAAATAAGATAACATTATAACAACAAAATAAGTTACAACTAAGTTTGCTAAAAAAGTTGACATAGATATAATGTAAATCAAGCTTAATACCTGTTTCTTGATCATGAAAAGCAAGGTTTGTGCTATAGATATAAGTATATAACAGACTCATTATCACAAAATAGTTTTACTTGTAACGTGGACATCACTTCAAAATATTTAAGAACATTTGAAATCCACATAACTTAACATGAAGCTCAACACAAAGCACGGCACTCGGTTATGTTGTAGAAACCTTCCTGTGCTCCTTACCTTTCCATGAAATAAAACATCTTCACTGGGAAATACAAAATCATGTTCTAGGATCTTCTGGTTACAATTAGTACATTTACCCTAAGCGGTATCCACGTACCCTTTAAGTCACAATGATCGCATTTGCTTGGTAAAATACCTTTACATGGAAACTTTTTAAATACCTTAATATCCTTATAACTGCTTGGAGAACACCTTTTGGATTTTTAAGAATTTGAAAGGCAACTAGTGCTTTTTACGGAGAAGGGCTTGGGCTTGTTTTCGGGGGTTTCCTTTCAATAGCTTGTTGCCACCTAGGCCTGTAAACGAATCGAACGTTCGCTGAACTTTTTGTTAACCGTTCGACGGGAAGCTCGTTTATGTTCGTTTATTTAATAAGTGAACGAACATGAACACATGTTCTGTTCGTTCATTTATGTTCATAAACATTCGTTTATGTCTATTTATTTATGTTCGTTTTTGTATTGATAGAAAATAATTAAATACTATATGGATGAATTGGTCATATATTTTTTAATTTGTGTTCATTTAAGTGTTTTCATTTATGTTTGTTTGTGTTCATTTACATATGTTCATATATGTTCATTTATCTTTATTCAGTTATGCTTGTTTAGATTTTAAATAAACAAACACAAATGTTCATTTCTTAATTAAATGAACATGAACACAAATAGGTATCTATTAAGGGTTCGTGTTGTTTAAAGTTAATTGAATGAACGAACACGAACATGTCCTTGTTCATGCTCGTTCGATTGTTTACATGATTTCACTATTCACATTGATTGATACATCGATCTCAATCTCTAGACTCTACCAATTTTATTTGCGTTTGTTTGTGTTCGTGAACACATTCATTTCTTAATGAACGAACACGAACATAAAAATCTTGTTCGGTAAGTGTTTGTGAACACATCATTTCCTTAAAAAACGAACATGAACAAGGTCTTGTTCGTATTCGTTCGGTTCATTTACAGCTTTATTGCCACCTAGAGAAACTCCTACTTGTTTATGAACAACTCAAAAGAGATTCTTAATCAAAAAGAATTTGATGTTTGGCTGGTGAAATAATCAGTAGTTCAAAAATGTCTACCACAAATGATTGGTAGTTCAAAGAATACAATGAGAGAAAACTCTTCGCAAAATACGTTTAGAGTAACCTTCATGAGTGTTAAACATGAGAGGTCGTATTTGATCAAGTTCTGGTTCCACCACATACAACAATTATTAATTTTAAACAAGATAAAGGAACTTATAGAAAATGATTTTAATTTTAAATTATAGCCTCACAAATCTTTATGATTAAAAGATATTTATGATATAAGATAAGGCATGCATAAATAAGTAAATAACACTATAAGGTATGAATGCTAAAAGTTAAAAGAAGCGTCGCAATCTCATATTAAATGAGAGGTGTTAAGTTTAAAGTACTAATCAGTATTTAATTTTGAATATAACCGCAAAACCTTCACGTGCAATGCTTGGAAATGATTGTCATTTTGTAGGACTCACTCCAATAAATTCAAGTCCATTTTTTAATTTTTTTTTTCCGAATGAATATTTGCAATACGTGGGATTTGAACCATGAGCTTCTGTTTTACAATATAGTCATCTTACCATTTAACCTAAGTGGACCAACAAAGTTTCATTCAAAAACTAGCCATAACAATTACAAACAATCTACGAAATACTTAGCCACCTAATACGCCCACACACAATCAAAATTTACACCCCCTGAAAGCTAAAAACCTACCAATTCCGACGTGGGTGAGTTTCGACCTACTCCATACCTAAAGATAGCTAACCACCTTAATCTCCACCATCAAGTTAGCCAACCCAATTACCATCCCATCATGCATCACCTTGTTTTGAGCCTTCCACAACCTTCACTTTGTAATTAACACAGGTGCATAGAAAGCTTTACCCTTTTTCTTCGGTAACTAGTAAAACTTGTACAACTCAAGAAGATCCCGGACCCGGAATGCATAGATCGCGGGGACTACACACCATATTGAGATTGGTTTCCAAAAGGCTCGGGCGAGGACAGATTTATTTAATCTATCAAAATATATTGGAATTCTTATTCTAAATCATATAATTTAACTAAAAAACATATTTATTCATATAAATTGTTTATTATTTTTAACACACTCTACATCCGATTCCTCATATGTATACCTTTATTTACTTAAATAATACTTATTTATTGTTTATTATATTTTCTCTTTTTTATACTCTGAAAAATATATAGAATTAATATATGAAGTGAAAAGTAATTCATATATATATATATATATAAGAAATCAAAGTTTTCTAATAAGTCTAGGAAGACTTTTAGAATACATCATCCCATGTAAATAAGATACTATACCTCTTAGATTTGATACTATACGATCTTTAGCTCATTATAGATATAAACCATAAACCATTAACTACTTCAATCTAATTGTCCGGATCTATTCCTAAGTTTTTTAGAAAACTATGTATTCTTACAATACCCCCCCCCCCCCACCCACCCACACACAATCACTATTCAATCCTTATACATATGCCATATTTTAGGGCATCGGATTGAGTACAAAAACTAATAAAAACCTTGAATTTTTTTCTCTAATTATATGCATGGTTTATGGTGATACAAGGAATCCATTGTAAATGCTCTAAAGGGTATATAGCTAAATGGTATCAAGGTGTTGAATTGATGTATGTTAAGTGATAAGGGTTCAAATCTAATGTAAAAGCTTAGGAGTAGGTTGAAAGGGTTTGATGTTAGAAATATGACTCTTGTTAAAGTTTGATTATCAACTAAGTAGCTTGCCCCGCGCGTTGAGCGGGGTCTGGATTTGTATTTATGTTTAATTTGTAATAAACCTGACGAAACCCCTTGCAGCGACAAAACACGAGTCGGAACTAAATTAAAAATAAGTTCGTTAACACTCAAATACAAAATATTCACATATTTAAAAGAAATGGGAATCGCGGCGGTGAACCAAAGTGAATTTTGTCAGTATCTACTTAAAGAATAAGAAACCCGCTCATTTTCATATATTAAAATTTCTATAATTTTGGATATTTGTAATGTTTGGTATATGAAGTAGAAATAAGATATATAGAATGAACAATGTTGATGGAAAAAAACATTTATTTTTAATATAGAAATCAAATATTATGCCCTGTTTCATTTTCATTTTTATTCTTTAAAATATTTTATTTATTTATTGTTATTAATTCCATACCATTACCAACTATAAAAAGGGGAAATGACACTCATTGGTATTACCCATGCGCGGTCAATCATGTACTGTCACCTCAATTCTATCATTAATTACCCACAAACCACAAAGTTACTAGCAACACCTACCACAAGTACCTTAGAACTTTATTAATTCATTTTAATTCTTAAATAGTCAACAATGAATCAATTTTGTGTGGCAAAACTTTGCCATGAAATGAAACCACCCACCTTACCCACATGATGTGGGAAGGTGTTGCCACGTGGTTTGGAATACACCCTACCTATATGGATGCCCCTTCCTAAATAAAATTACAAATTTGATTTATACGTAACACAGAAAAAAATGTAGAATGACACAAAAGACTTATTTATCTAATAAGATATTACTTTCCTTTAGTATTTTAGTCCAATAATATATCAAAGAAGAATATATTCATAACTATCAATCAACTTATTTATACTACTGTTTTTCTCCAAACCCGTCAAATAATTCCTTTTTCCAGAGAGAGTGAAAAAAAAAAAGAAAAAATTATGAATGTTCGTACCGATGGGGCACTAAAGCCCAAATATGATGGCCCGTGGACCATGACATAAACCAAGTGGAGACCTACTAGTCCCTGTTAACCCTTTTCCTTATCGGGCCATAGACCCTCTACCTGCAAATAAACAAAATCACGTGCTCACTTCCCGACCTTAAATGCATTTGTTTTATAGTGATAAATTTGAATTTGGGATAATAATAATGTCGTAATGGTTTTACATTTTATATTCACTTAGGTGTTACTTGTTTTTTCTGAAAAAGGTTTACGTAAGCTTTTTTGTCTACGCTACGCAGACCACACGCAAACATTGCTATCGGCATACTATTTGTTTTCTCAAAAATATTTCATTATGCAGGAGATTAAAACACCACACTCTCAACGCCCACTGTCCACCACTACCACCACCCACTATTCGCCACCACCACCGCCCACCGTCCGCCACCACTGTCCACCCCCTCCACCCCACCCACCACCACCACCATCTACCGTTCGCCGCCACCACTGCCACCACAACCCACTACCATAGTTCGTACACTACCATCACTTTATTTTAGAAATCTACATACGTTAAAAAACGAATAGTCTTTTTTTGTAGATTGTAAAGATTTGACCCACCTCTTCTTCTGCAAACGTCTGCATATATGATCCGCGGATTACGTACATTTCACATTCGAAAAAACAAATAGCATCTTATTCATTATCAATTCTATATTTATTGCAATAATGGCTGGCCTAGAAAGTAGAAACATTGTATTCATTGTATCAAACAAGTATATAATGTACTATTTACGTCACTATATTTCTAAATTTCACTAAATATCAATTACTACATGCAAGTGTATTATGTTATTTTTACCCTTCTTTACTTAAATAAAATTAATAATGGACACGTGCCCATCAATGAAACTATCAATTTTTGTAGTTTCTGGCCTATCTTGTGAAGGTAAACAATATTTATAAAGCCGAATTCGTTTTTCATACAATGTTTTGTAAGATACAGATAATTAACAGATAATTAACATTGTATATAATGTATAGTTTTAGCAGTTTTCTAGTCTTGATAGAATAACTTGAGTTAAAAATTATCCTTATTTTTTTAATTCATAAGCAAAAATATAAAAAATGTGATAAGAGAGTCCGGACTTGAACCCCGTATTGTTCTTCACATTGGTAATGGAAAACTTGAATATTATGACAAACATATTGTTAAAACATACATGTCACAACAAAGAGAGAAGCCACGGCTGATGAGAATAATCCAGACGACATGATAGTCAGCTTTGTCGAGTTCCTCTTTAGGATGTATATTAGTGATGAGGATTATGGTTCTTGAGAAACCGAATAATATATAGAGAGAGAGGGTGACAAATTTGTTGTGAGGTTTAGGGTTATGTCTCATGATGTTGTTTAGCCTCTACATATATTTATATACACCCAAGGGGAAACCCTTGATTAATAATGATTGGTAAGATAGGTTAATATGGTCTATCAACAATTACCTAACTAATATAATAATAAGGTATAATTTAATTAATTTTAATCTATTATTATATAAATGATAATGATGACCATATATTAATTTTGCTACACATGTTTTTTAAGTATTTTGTTTATTGGTTTATAAATGAGTCACTATAATTTAGTTAATTTCATTTGGGTAATCTCGATGGCTTGTCATGTGTGTAACTTTCTTGTGTACATATTCTTTTAGATCCTTTTGCTCAATTAGTGAATTGGTGATGTGTTTACAAGTAAAACGAAAAAAATGTGTTATTTTTCACTCTCTTATATAATTGTGTATCCGCCTTTTTACTTCTTTAAATGTCGGTATCTTAAAAATTGATGTATGGGAAGTATATAAGCCTATGAGGTGTAGAGAGAATCGGGCCTCTTCATGAATGCATTGGCCCACTATAAAACTGCCAGCCTTGCAAGGCCCGCCACTTATATGTGATGGGTGTTAAATTTAACCCGTCAAACTAAATCGAGCTTTCTCTCTTCTGTTAGAATAATTTGTCTATTTAGAAAATAAAAACATATTAATAACTTTATTTGGAGACCAATGAATAGATCTGTCTTCATATACTTCCTAAATTGAACAAAAATCAGTTTCTTAATAACTTGCGATATATAAGATGAAATGTGTGTCTATACAAGACTATTTAAAGTAGAAAATAGTGAAAATTTTGAAATGGGTGTTTTACGGATATAGTGACCTAGTGAGAGTTAAAAAGAACGTATTAAACGGTTTTGTGAACGTCTTATATATTTCCAAATTGACTATTTATTGAAATTCTAGAAAATGCAAAATTGCTATTTGTGAAAGTCATGAATAGTTTAATACTACGTGACAGTTGTTATTTTGAACAAGACAAAACAAAATTGAAAACTTGTAATACGTATTTTCTCTAGGACGACCAACGTATTTTAGTTAGAGACGAATAAATTTTTGTTAACGAGAATCCAACAAATATAACTTAGTTTAACCGTAATTTCATTAGCAACTAAACATACCTCTCCTACCGAGGGATAGGCAAATAAAACAAAACATTGTACACAAACGATAAATTATATCCATCTCAATCTAAATCCAAACGTTTTTTCCTACTTTAATCCATAAATAACTTAGCATTTTGATCTCGTCATGCATATCCATAAATATGAATTCATATACTTCCAAATAGTCGGATAGTATTTGATGCATTTGTTTACTTTCGATTATTACTATTCCTACTATATTCTAAATTTTCCAGCTTTTATGCTTACTGGGTAGTACTTATTTTTCAATAATAATAAATATTACTAGTGAGTGAGTGAGTGAGTTATCTCTGGAACCGGATATATGTTGAAGGTGCTTAAGACTCTTTACGACCGGATTGGGCTGGCTAGTGGTAATCTTTTACCATTTGATCACCTAATAGGCTAACACGCAGTACATCTGCAATTATCTTTTTGTTAATCGTTAAAAATAAATAAATATATATGGATATATACAACTGTGTATTTACGGTAATTTAAACTATAAATTGCATTAAATACTCTTTTGATAGGAAGAAGCTTGTTTGAATTATGTCCATATATATCCAATCAGAGTGAAGTTTCACCCGATTGGCAGCAGAAAGTGTGCTGTATGGAAAGCGAACCTAACTTTCAATACTATTAACAGCCCTACACTCTCTAAATCTAAAACTATATATACCCACATATATTATCCAAACATACACACATCATCACATAAAAACACACACAAGACAAATATTTCGTTAGTGCATGGTCAAATGATACACTTGTTCACAATGTGTTTTAATAAAAGTGTTCTTTCTATTGTCCTCATAGTGGCCATGTCACTGCTGGCTGTCGACGCTAGACCCGCTACATTCCTACAAGATTTTCGTATTACATGGTCTGATTCTCACATCAGACAACTTGACGGCGGTCGGGCCATTCAGCTTGTTCTGGACCAAAACTCAGGTGTATAGTCGTTCAACTAGCTTATATATATCTGTTATTTAAAATTTACGTTCTTATAAGTTAACTTGTAAACCGATGTCATCGATGTATTCTTATGATACAGGATGTGGGTTCGCTTCAAAAAGCCAATATTTATTTGGACGTGTGAGCATGAAGATTAAACTTATTCCAGGGGACTCCGCGGGCACTGTCACTGCTTTCTACGTACATGACTGTGTTTTATAAAGAAAAACAAAAACAACTATTTATATAATTTTATATCTCTATATAAGTATATATTGATCATTAGTTTTATTATTTTTTTGGTAGATGAATTCGGATACGGATCAAGTTCGTGATGAGCTTGATTTTGAGTTCTTGGGAAACCGAAGTGGACAACTTTACTCAGTCCAAACCAACGTATATGCTCATGGAAAAGGCGATCGCGAACAAAGGGTTAATCTTTGGTTCGACCCAGCTGCTGACTACCACACTTACTCTATCTTGTGGAACCATCACCATGTTGTGTAAGTAAATTGCCAATTATAATAGTTGTCAAGTTAAATTTGTTTTATCAAAACTTCATGTCATTAACATACTATATAAATTGAAGTGTAACAAAATCCGTCTAATTAAGAGCTCTACCTTTCAACATTAATTACTTTGCCGGCCTGTTTTGACCTGTATTCAATCACCATGCGCGTTTTGGCACAGATTTTCTGTGGATGAAGTCCCCATAAGGGTATACAAGAACAATGAAGCAAAAGGAATTCCATTCCCCAAATTCCAACCAATGGGAGTTTACTCAACACTATGGGAAGCGGATGATTGGGCAACACGAGGCGGTCTAGAAAAAATCGACTGGAGCAAAGCACCATTTTATGCATATTACAAGGACTTTGACATTGAGGGTTGCCCGGTCCCTGGACCGGCATCTTGTGCATCAAACCCTTCCAACTGGTGGGAGGGTTCGAGCTACCAACAACTCGACCCCGTTGCAGCTCGTCGTTACCGATGGGTTCGCATGAATCATATGGTCTATGATTATTGCACTGATAAAAGTCGTTACCCAGTCACACCACCAGAATGTGTAGCTGGAATATGATTATGGACCATTTGCATCAAGCAGGTTGTGGGCCGAGTGACAAGTTTATTTATATTTGTGTGTGAAATATAATAAAAGTCAGTAAATATATAAAGTTAATATTGTGTATGTAAATGTACCAATCAAAGCTTCCTCCATCGATGGCGTGTTATATTATTGTCTATGCATTTACTACGACCTGATTAATCCGAATAATGTTTATTGTTTTCTTAAAAGCCATTTGCTTTATATTAATCTTTTTATAGTTGTCTTTTAATAATTATTGATTAAGACTTGTTTGGTTTTATAATTAATTTTAATTTTTAAACGATATATTTACTTGACTAATTTTCTTGTCTTTTGAGTTCATTTATTATCTTGTGCTCTTAATTTTTCTACACAAAAAGAAAGTCAGACGAAGTTAATATTATGTTAATATACACAAATAACCATTTTTTATGTACTCAATTAGTATTATTTAGCTAAAACCCTATATATATATATATATACCCGCCAAACAGGTTTGGTTTGGAACAAGGTTTTAGAATCGGATATGAGTTTGGGATTACCTATACCCGACCCAAACCAACCCATTGCCATCCTCACATACATACACATACATACATACATACTATGAGGGTACAATACATTTCTTGAATTCCATACCAATATACCATAACATACACATATTTATTAAATAAAAAAGGTTTAGTTGTCAAAATATACCAGTATTTCATTCAAGGTCCCCCCCCCCAAACAAAAAACCGCAAATGACAATCGTCATCCTAATACACTACACAATTGCGAGCACTCCACAAAGTCGTTGATAGAGCATGCGTCACAGTTATGTATATGCACATACAATGGCCAACATACGTACAAAGTATATTCAGATCATTAATATTGTCTTTTCATGCTTTAAAACATACACACGTTTAGTATTAGTAAACCAAACAACCCATACATAACCTTCCCAGTATGCACACCACCCCTGACCCCCCAAATGATAATATAGCTAAGTATACTACAATCTCATATAGTCTCTCTTATATGGAACTCTGTCAACTTTGTGCAAGGTTCAAACATGAAGCAATCAATCACACTATTGTGATCGAGTACTGTATCAATCTGTGAATACCTCAAGTATTTGCATATGCTCTTCCTTGCACATACATTAAAATTCACGCAACCTTTCACAATGACAAATGCATACTAACACATGCATACACACATACATTGAGTGTGAGAACCATTAGTGCGAAAACTTAACCATCCGAGAACTATTGAACGCCTATACCTGGTCAGTGCATGAGCTATAACGCATATAGAGTACACGCAAACCATAAATGCAGGAACTATTCTGCATACATGAACCAACACAGCGAATACGGCATACTCATACATAAGCGAGAACTATCACATCGTACATTTGAAGTACACGCACCCAAGGGGTATGATAACTTACCCAGATTCTTCGCAAGGATTAGAATGTGAAGGAGTAGCTATTATAATAAAAACATAAGCACATGAGAACCTTAAAAAAATTGTCAAGTGCCAATACAGATTGGCTCAGTTGGGACATGGGATAATGGAATGGGCTTAATTGCTAAAAGGCTAAAACAGTCGGCAACGAATTGACACAGTTAGACAGTGTTTTGGGCTTCATTTCCGGACTCAGTTATTAAAAGAGAAAACTTTAAAGCTAGACCCATGTTGATTCCCTCATCATTTAAAACGTCTATAACCTTTTCATACGACATTTTTATTTCAGAATTTTTTTTACCATAATATAAAATTAAAAAAAAGTTAGTGGGTACATGTTTCTAGCGAGCTTCCACAGAGACCACGTTCCATATCCATTACGTTTATGCTTCCGATGTAAGTGTCATTCGCGTAGATATACGATTCATAAGGCTTTCTATATAACGCAAATTCACCTTAATGCATTTGTACCAACACAAACTATGCCACCAATTTTCTCCCGGTTTCCCATGTTAATATGTTAACCTGAAACTGATCAACGGTATTATCTATACCCAAGCATCCACATCCTTTGATAATTATTGAAAACAAGAATTTTACAATTTTCCAATTCTATGACTTCTTTTTGCGCTTTTGGATCTTTTTTCCAACCCCAAACCATGATATAATATCAATATTGCTCTAAGTATTAATTTGTATCACAGACTAGATAATCTTTTTGTCCTACGAGTTTGCAAACCAAAACAAGGTTTTTCCTCCACTACCAACACGAACCAGCCATTAAACGTTCTTTCAAATTCAGTTTGCAGTTAGGTTCTGGTTGCTCCAAACGACCAATAGATTTAAGTGCCTTCACCTCCAATAGACTCCTTTACCGGGACCCAACACCATGTAAGAATACAAATGCGAAGAACCGAAATAGTCTTTACCCAAAGTGCCTCCTTGTCATTCTTATATTTCGACCACCACTTTGCTAAGAGAGTCGTGCTATAAAAGCATGTAAATTTCATACCTGTAGCCCTCCACGATCTTTAGAAAGCATTATTTGTTTCCATGAGAACCCAACTTAATTATTTTGTCTATTTCATTAAACCACAACCCCAAAACAAAGGAAATGTTGGAGAGAAACAATTGGGACACAAAGAACAAGACATTACTCAAAGTATTTGATTCACTTAATAACACCACTATATTATTGGTTGATACTTATAGTACTAGAAACTTGCATATAAATAAAATTGACATAAATGAAATCATAAAACAAAATAACTAGTAGAAATTGAAATAAAAATAACTTAAAACTCTTCATCAACCCACAATAAAGATTAGACAAAATGATTCTTAGTAAAAGGTCCCGAGAAGATAAATAACTTAAAACTCTTTATCAACCCACAATAAAGATTTGTTGTTAATTCACTCAACAAATCTTTTAATTAAATTGCATGTTGAGCTGTTGTAGCTGCTACCATGAACTCTGATTCACAAGATGAAAGGGCAACGGTCTTTTGTTTCTAAGAGTTCCATCAGATTAAGGCATTGCCAAAATAAAACACCATACCAGTTGTGCTTCGTCCATCACTAGGATCTTATGCATGACTACTATCACTATAGCAAACAAGGTCATTTACGTCATCGCGTCCATATCGAATGCCCATGTTAATTGTACCTTTTACATACCTTAGTGTTTCGGTCAAAAATTGGCAAAGCAACTTTTGATCAAATTAGTGCGTGAGGTGAAGTGCTTGTTGATAATAAGATCGAACACAACGATATGATTACGAGGGAAAAAGCCCTTGATTACAATAATCTTACGTCGGTCAAGAATTAGCAACGTAATCTTTGGTCGAATTGCTTCGGTCAAAGATTAAGAACGTAATTTTTGGTCGGATTCGTATATGATTATGGTAATCTCCGGCACAAAAAACCCCCGGACGGTGAAAACTATCACCGTCAATTATATTAATAATAAAATCGGTGATTACAAATGGTGGAGCTGATAAGTGATCGTGAACTATGTGTTACAGTGTATGCTAGTAGCTAGGTGAGTGAAGGTGTGTGTTCTAATGATATTATCAGCTCATATATATAATAAAAGATTACAACTGTTATCCCGGAAAATCCGCCTTTGTCTTCAATGCTTTGATTACGTGGTTTAATGGCTTTAAATGCGAAGTTATGTCTCTTAGCCGTTACTCCTCACGTCTTTGACTGATTCTTTAAGGAGTCACTTGTCAAACATAGTCCCATCTGCGAAATAACTTCAAATATCCGAGGATAATACAACAGCTAGCAATTATCGGGGATACCGAATATTGAAAACCTGTTAGTAAATCCAGGATCCTTAAACATAGAAATGAATCCTGACAATAATAGAGTTCTTCCAATATAGCCGTTGGGAACTCTTTTTTGAGTCTATCCACGTTCTTCAATGTTCATCCCACGTATTTGACCGATTCTTTTGGGAGTTACTCATCACATGTGGTCCCACACGTGCTAATATTAATTATAAGTGCGAGATTTCAGGATAACACTCAACATTTAACCATCAACCATTACTTGGCCTTTAATCCTAGCTGTTATAACTCATTCCACACGTTTTATGTAACCACCAACCGTGTATTTCGCATAGAGTAAATCAACAATTAATACCTGCAATTATAAATCAACACCAAGAGAGAAATATCTATTTATTAACGTTAATACTCGGGATACTAAACTTATTCGAAAATCCTGAACATATTCGGGATCCTGAGAATAGATCCGATTATAAAATTTGGGCCCTAACACTTAGTATGTGCTTCACCAAATTCAAGTGTGTGACATTTTGGATCCTGCATAAAGCGGTTAGCCACACCGACCGAGTAAGACAAGTCTGGTCGGGTGTGTAGTAAATATCGTAAGCTACCAACAATGCGCCTATAATTAGTTTCATCCACCGTCTCTCCTTCATCGGTTTTATTCACTTGTAAACGTGGTTCTATCGGGTATCTTGAGGAGTTGCAGTCAAGCATGGATGCACCCTTCAATATCTTTTTAGCATAGCTTGATTGCTTTAGTGTGATTTTCCCATTTTGTTGACATACTTCAATACCAAGGTAATACATGAGGAGTCCCAAGTCACTCATGCTAAACTCACCCATCATTTAACACTTACACTTGTCAATTTCATGTTTACTTGTTCCCGTAACAATGAAATCATCTACATAAACCCAACTATGATTAAATATAATTTACTTGACCTCGTGTACAATGCATGATTATGGATGACATCGGGGACACAATTATAGATATACTAAAAATTAATATCCCCATTATTTAAAAAAAATATTGTTTAATTAAGAAACAATTTTGTAGTAAAAAAAATAAGCCGGTCATGGGTCTCATCAAACCCAAATATATTTTAAACCGAGTTATAACATCTTATTTTTGTGTGAAACTCTTTCATCATCAAACCTTTAGTATATTATTAATTTTCTTACAATAAATAAAACTAAAACCTAAAAAATGTATAAATATTATAAACGAATAATGTAACAACCTCCGTAATACGAGAGATAAAATCTAGTTCATGGATAAAAGAAAAACTTTCGCTCCCAATTAAGTTCAATTTTTACGGGCTTTTTAAATATTCCGATTTGAAAGTGTTAAATTAGTATCGTTTTTCTTTATTGTCTTCTATTGTCATTAATAACGTTAGAAGCTTTAGTGTTTAAAAATTATAATATTTAATTGGATAATTTTTAATTATTCGTATGCCATTGATATTGACACTAGCAACTTTTGATGCAATTAAAGATGTCTATAAGTTTTAGATTTATCAGTTTCGTGAAACATGAATTCAAATGTGTCCCTATTCAATTATGTTTAACAACTTACTTTCGGTCTCAAAACATGACGTTAGCTTCACTTTAATATGAAATTGTAAACGGCCAACTTAAGTTTATACCGCGTCAAATTATTTTAGAACAGTGACTTTTTTTTGTATTAGGTCACCACACTCTTCAATTTGAAGAGACCCGTTGTTCCTTTGGCCAGACTATGCTGTTTAAACCGGGCCCACGATGGTTTCAGAATTTGGCATGAGCGTTCCCCAGAAAAACCATACCGCTGGCTGCCACTTGACAGTCGGTGTGTCATCACAAGAGCAGAATTATCTGGCGTAACACACGGTGGAACTAAAACTGGGTGGGCTCGAGATTTGAACTGACAATCTCGCAAGATTTAGTTCAAATCTTCATTGTCAATATCCAATCAATGTGCCATAAATAAGAATTGAACTTGAATCTTCATTTAAGAATCCAAGTCTTCTATCAATAAACCACAAGTGCAGAATTACACCACGAAGTGAAGAATGCTTCCTGGCCTTATATTTTATTTGGTTGAAATTACACAAAAATTATAGAGAAAGGGACTCTCATATAGTATTTGTCTGTGATGACATATGAGATTTTTCAGATAATATCATTTTAATCTAGAAATTTGAAATTTCTTAAAATTATTTAAATACCACATATCAAATTTAACCTCATCTAAATAAAGAATAAAGTTAAAATATAAAGAGAGATAGAAATAAAAGTGTGTGAAGGATTTGTGACTACATATAAAACTTTCTAAAAAATAATTTCAGAAAAAAAATTATAAAAAATCATAACTCAAAATATAAATAATTTTTTTTAAAAACTAAAATGTTTCCTCCATCATTCTCGTTAAAGAAAACAAAAAAAAAAAGAATTGACGAAAAGACACAATGCCGAAATCAAAGAAACAATGACGAAAATGAAAAAAGACAGAATTATAAATAAAAAAAACATAATAGATCGTAAAATATAACATCATTCAGAACAAAATATATCACGATGTTGAGTCATATAATACAATATAAAAAAAAAGACACAGTGTTAAGGGAAAAAAACACAATCTATGACGAAAATAAACACAATGATTTTTTTCACTCACCATTGTATCTTTTATTTTTTTAAGAACCAAAAACATCAACTCGTTAATATTTCGACATATTAATTTTAAAACAATTTAGTTAATTTAATAAAAAAAACTAAAAATATAAGACTGGTGAAAGATAGCTTGGGATGAAAGATGACTATTTCAACGTTTGAAATATGGATTGGAATTAGGGGTGTTCAGGAAAACCAAAATCCGAAATGAAATTGAAACACAGATAAACTTATCCGAATTTTTATTTGGATGTTCAAATCGAATTGATCCGAATATCCAAATAACAAATTCGGATTCAGATTGAATTCAGATATTGATTTCAACAGACCTCAGATAGTTCTTAATCATCCCACGAGACCGTAATATACCCTATCACTGAAACAAAGGCCCACGAGTCGTTGCGAGCCCCGTTCAGTGAAAACAGAAGCGACACTTTTCAAACAAACAAATGAATGCCCTAACGAACAAATGATTACCACAACGAGTAATGAAGACTTGAATGGGGAACTCGACCCCTTAATCATCCTACGAGACCATAATATACCTTATCACTGAAAACAAAGGTCCACGAGTCGTGGCGAGCCCCGTTCAGAGAAAACATAAGCGACACTTTTCAAACGAACAAATGAAAGCCCAAACGAATAAATGATAACCACTGCGATTAAATGAAGACTTTAATGGGGAACTCAACCCCTTAATCATCTCACGAGACCATAATATCCCCGTTGTGAAATCAAAGGCCCATGAGTCGTTGCAAGCCCCGTTTAGTGAAAACAGAAGCAACACTTATCAAACGAACAAATGAATGCTTTAACGAACATATGATGACCATGGCGAGTAAATGAAGACTTTAATGAGGAACTCAACCCCTTAATCATCCTACGAGACCATAATATTCCCGTTCAATGAAAGCAATGGCTCACAAGTCGTTGTGAGCCCCGTTCAGTGAAAACAGAAGCGATACTTTCAAATGAACAAATGAATGCCCTAACGAACAAATGATGACCACGGCGAGTAAATGAAGACTTGAATGTGGAACTCAACCCCTTAATCATCCAACAAGACCATAATATCCCCATTCAATGAAAGCAATGGCTCACGAGTCGTTGCGAGACCCGTTCAGTGAAAACAGAAGCGACACTTTTCAAACGAACAAATGAATGCCCTAACGAACAAATGACGACCACAGAGAGTAAATGAAGACTTGAAATGGGGAACTCAACCCCTTAATCATCCCACGGGACCATAATATCCCCTCTCAATGAAAATAAAGGCCCACGAGTCGTTGCGAGCTCCGTTCAGTGAAAACAGAAGCAACACTATTCAAACGAACAAATGAATGCTCTAACGAACAAATGATGACCACGGCGAGTAAATGAAGACTTGAATGGGGGGAACTCAACCCCTTAATCATCCGACGAGACCATGTTATCCATGTTTAGTGAAAACAAAGTCCCACGAATTATTGCGAGCCTTGACTTAATGATTAATTTAACGAGGTTAGTGATTGGATGTAACTGGCAAGAATTGTGAAACGTTGATGATCCATATGCAAAAAATAAACTTTTTGAACTAAATTCTCATTATTTGCCAAACCAAAAGGACGAAAATGACACTTTATTCTAAAAAACATAGAAATTACTTATGATAAACTTTGTTATATATGATAGTGATTGGTATATATTATTCTTACAATTTAACAAATATATAGTTTACTAAGAAACCGAAATAAATAAATAAATAGATTTAAAGCATATATTTTGATTTATAAATTTATATGACAATTTACAATAATAATAATAATAACAACAACAATAATGATAATAGATAAATTGATTGATTTTATAAAATAAATCGATTCTTAAACATATATTTATAAGTTAATGATTAAAAAATGTGTTATGTAAAATGAAATCATATTCGAGTTTTGTGTTTTCTACAATTTTTAATGACAACATTTGAAATTACATTTTTTTTAAATCTTTAACAAACATGGTTTGTTGTTGATTTTTTATATTTTCACAAAGTATTTTGGAATATATAGTAACATACATAATATGTTAATATTTATTTTTATAAAAATGTATAAACATAATATAAATAGGATGTAAAAGGAAAGTGAATAATTATTTATTTATGATGTATATTATGGTTAATTAATATTTTTAGTTTTGGAGGGAAAAGAGATATGATGTTTAATCACAAAGCGACATGTGTTACTGTTATTTTCTTTTATTAGAAGAGTAGGATGTTCTTTTGTTTTCTCTAGATGTACCCAATTGAATGTTGTTCGAATTCATACAGTTCCATGGGACATTTTTATATTCGAATATTTAATTATGTACAGTAACTCAACGAGCCCGAAGAACGATAATTTTGTTTTCAGTAGAATCGGTTTTGTCATTCAAAAGGGGGTGACGGCGCAACTTATTGTCCGCTTACATGTCTCTTTATTGTAATTAGATCCTTTTATTTGAAATGAAATAAAAAGTAATCACTATGTAATATTTTAAGACAAAACTCACTCTTCTATTAGTTATGATAGTTGAAGTGATGCAAGGATTATGTTAAAATTGGGAAGGAAGAGCTAATATTAGTCTTAATTACCTAAAACTAAAAAGCAATGCAACATATAGTTTACTTTAAATTTATAGGGTACGAATAGTCCAAGTTCAAGACAGTCTAAAAGTTCAATATAGCAGGTAAGGTGTGTACATGTATTTGAGGATAATATGCTCATATTGGTTGAAAATAGATATGATTAATATTATGTTTTTCAACTCTTTGAATAAAAATAAAAATTCAGTTAGTTGTGCATAGTTTAACAAACAAGAATGCGTGTGTTGGATGAGGATATAGATACTTAAAATATGAAATGACAGAGATTCTGGAGGAAGAGAAAGACAAATGAGAAAATACTTGGTGCTAACGGTTGTGGCATTCCGGGTTGCCTCCTTATTCAATTGCCCTTAATTCTTAATTACTTTAATTTAATAATATTATATATTAATTAATTAATATATCACAAAAGCTATATGCCTCTTTTTCCGAATTCACCTTTTTAAAAATCCAGTGATCATTCTCTTTAATCCCCATCTTTTTCTTCTCCAGCTGCTTCCCCTAGCTCTCTCTCTATATATCTATATAATATCCATATATTGTTTTATATATATATATATATATATATATATATATATATATTAATTTCATCATCATTTACCCTAAAGCTAACCATGGGTAGATGAGAATAAAGAGAGAAAACCAAACACCAACAACTCCACTTTGATCCAAGCCGAACCAGAAGCATCAATAATTACAATGGGAAGAGCACCTTGCTGTGACAAAGCCAACGTCAAAAGAGGGCCATGGTCACCTGAAGAAGATGCCAAACTTAAGTCTTATATCGAAGAACACGGCACCGGAGGCAACTGGATTGCTCTACCTCATAAAATTGGTAATTATTTCCTTATCTATCTAGCTAGTTTACATCTTCAACCTTATACAACATAAAATCACACCCAAAGGTGATGATCCAATAAACCTTTTATAATTTTGATCATAGATGTTAATTAATTGTAATCAAGATGAACTTGTTTTGAATCCCATATATATAATCAATTGAATTTGTTCACTGATTAGGCCTCAAGAGATGTGGCAAGAGTTGTCGCCTTCGGTGGCTAAACTATCTTCGCCCAAACATCAAGCATGGATCTTTCTCCGAAGAAGAGGATCACATCATTTGCACCCTCTATCTCAGTATTGGCAGCCGGTAACATATGTTTTATTTGTTATTCATGTTATTACACTCTGATGGATCTGATATATAATATTATTCCTTATTGATATGTCAAGCAAATTATGCTAAGGTGTTGATATATATATGCTTTAGGTGGTCTATTATAGCTGCACAATTACCTGGGCGAACTGATAACGATATCAAGAACTACTGGAACACGAGGCTAAAGAAAAAACTTATGGGAAAGCAAAGAAAAGATCAACAATCATCAAAGAGGGGTGGCCAAATGAAACAAGAAATGAAGAGAGAGGTTCTTGAAGATTTAAAGGCACCATCTTTGTGCATGAGCATGATGAATCTTTATCAATCTTATTGGCCTACAGATTTCCCTTTGATACTCACAAACCCTAATCAGCATCATCATCAAGAACTTCATGTCAAAAACCAAGATCCCAACTTTGAGCACTACCACTTTGACACAACCTCAAACCAACCCGAATTGCTCAATCAAAACAGCGACAAACCAATCTCGACCGCTTCTTACCAACCTCAGTTGCCAAACGCGCCTTATTTTCTGAATGGGGATGGTATAAACCTGTTTCAAGATTTCAACAATTTCCCATTTGGGATCAATGAATTTGGGTGCAACAATACACAACTTGAGCAGTTCTATGGGTTGGTTGGTGGCTTGGATAACCTTGTCAATGGAAGCAATTGCACAAGTTCTTCAGCTGAAAGCACTACTAGCTGGGGTGATCCTCTTGCATGTCCCCCTCCTCCTTCGATCGCCTACCAAGATTCCAGACGGTTTCAATAAGATTAGCATCATGCGGTAAGTGTTGATTTCGTACCCATTTGAGGACAACCGTTCTTGCCATTTTCTGGAGTATATTTATTTAATTTGTTTTTCTTTATTCACTATCTCTTTCATTCTGATTTACTGTGATTTCTTGTTTTATCCACTACATTCATGCAAACGTTGTTTTCTTGTATGTTACTTTCTATAACTTCAATTTTATTAAGTATTTTATATATATGCATGTAATACAAATTAATATATTGATTCATATATATATTGTTCACCTACCAAAGAATTAATCAAATGGGATTGCGATGAATTCGACTAGAAGATTGGATGTTTACAAGGAAAATCCGACTAAATGTATGATCACACCAAGATCATACTAAAATATCATGTCATGTTTAAAACTTTATCGACGAGATTTAGGTAACCTGAGGTTATAGACATGAATAATAATTCAGAGTTAGTGTTATTATTAATCTCACGATAGTCAAGATCAGTAAATAAACAACTTTTATGTTCTTTCTTGAAAAAATTAATGACAAGTTATTTACGGGTTATTTATCTTTAGCCATGTGAAAACAAGCTATTGGCAAGCAAAAGATTCTTGAAATGAACCGGTAGCAAACATACTAAAAGATACTTGATCAAACTTTTTGATGGCAGTTTATTAATTTGTTGTTCTTTATATAGAAAACAGGTGTATATAAGTGGATTGTACTACAACTAATATTAGAATCGACATATTTATACACGTATATGTATAGTTAAAGACATAGTTTGAATGAAACTTATAGAAATGGCGACATCTTGGAGGGCAAGTAGGACAATGAGAAAAGGCTGCATTCTTTTATATTTATCTTGATGGCCTTAAACACCAACACTCATGCCCCACTCATATAGTTAGTCAGTCCATTCCATGCACTATCAATTTTATATATCAAGCCATATTTCCAGAATTGATTTCCCATAATGTATAATTATCACTACATAATGTGAATGGTTAACAGCTTGTGCGGCTCTATAATTCAATATATGTTTGTAGTAAGGATGTAACTGATCTTCTTGTAGCATTTGATTTTGCATCCAATGTATGCATAATTTGCATTATATTTCGGGAATTTTTTACAAAATGACTAAACGAGCGAGTGGTGTAGAAGTTGTTTGGGAAAAGTCTGCAAATAATGATGTAATTAAGAGTATATATGAAATTCTTCCTTGATTAATTCGTCAATCCCGTAAAGAGTAATATTTAAGTTATGGGTATATATATAGTACTCAAAGTTACCATTGGATTGAAATTACAATATCAATGTGTTTGTTATTTTGTGGTAAAATGAACTTTATAATGCTTGGCAAACTTTAGGAGACAAGACTGGTCCCAGTAAAGAAAAAATCGAAAGGAAACAGTCACAAGCTTGCAAGAATACCCCTTGGCACTTGATGGACTTGGTCTTGTAGGTACAAGCAGAAACTGTATCCAACAACGATATGTTTCAATTGATTGAGTTTCTATGTGTTTGTGTTAGTGACTTGTGTTATAAGGGCTCTTATGAAACCTATATATGAAATACAAACACAACCTTACAAATATATGCTGAAAACCCGTCTAGCTCAATCGCTAACGCGTGTACTTGTGGCTCTAAATCTATCGGTCTTGAGTTCGCTAACTAGACCACGTATTAAACTTCTTTACCGAATAGCAGAAACTTGTTTATTTGGTTTTCTTCCATTTTCTACTATGATTTAGAAGAAAAAAACCAATGGTTGAAAAGTTGAAATTATATATATATGAAAGCTTGATTATATTTGTGAAAACATGGATGAAGCAATAGTATTTGTGTGATCCAATCCAAGTGAGATCATATGTAATATTGTGTGAGGTCAATAAAGGGGTTTGTGCTAGTGGAGTACGCAATCAATAATAATACTCATGAGCTCAACTTACAATATGGACCAGGTCAAGTGTGCTCAGTCAATAAAACTAATTAATTATAAAGGTTCTAAAAGCAAGAAAGGAACTAACATGCAAGTTACATAAAAATAATTTTATATAAATTTCTTTTTTCGTAATACATCGTGATGTGAAAAAGGAATTTAGAAATTTCTCTTGACTGCTTAAGAAAAAATAAATTTATATAAAATTATTCTTAAGCAGTCAAGCAAGAAAGAAACTAACCGCATATTTAGATCGATTTATGGTTATGATGATGTTCGGTTTTTGACGTAGCAATGTATACTGCAGCCGTGATACCGAACAGAGCCTCGGGGTGACACTTGAATATTTGTTTATGGTTTGCGATGATGCTTATGGGCTATGGTTATGATGATGTTCGGTTTACATTTTAATTACGTCATCATATATATTCGATTAAGGTTGTGATGATGCTTATGATGGGTATGTTTGCCATTCCGCATATTCATATTGATTTATGGCTATGATGATGTTCGTTTTTTTTTTTCTGAAAATGCGGTATTTTATATAAATAAAAAAACAGTCCTAGCAAGTAGCTAGAACAAAAAGAACACACAAAACATTACAAATACAATAGAGGGTTCTTAAACCACTCGATCCTAGAAATATTACATTTACGATTTCTGCTACTATACCATAAGAATGAGAAATGTAAAATTTCATCAAATATCGTTTATTTGTTATGCCGAGTCTTCTCAAATACCAAGTCATTTCTGAATCTTCAAATAATCCACCAAGTGACAGAAATAATCACCCCGATCAAAACTTTCTTATGAGTTTGAACTCTTAACGTGTCCCACCAAGACATCAGCTCAATCGAAACCAAAGAGGAAGACAACGAAGGCCAAGCCAAGAAGTAATAAGACCCCAGATCCGATTAACCACCGAGCACATACCGAAAACATGGTCAATAGACTCCTCACGATCATTACAGGACATGAACAACTCGGAATGTCTATACCCTTACTCACCAATAGTCTCCTCAAGAGCACACACCAAATCCGATGATGTTCGGTTTTTGGCGTGGCAATTAATGTATACTGCAGCCATACTGACCTAAGCCTCGAGTTGACATTTAATATGCTTTTGTTTTGTTTGATCTTTTTTACTTACAGAAGTTATGTTGAAGTCACATCTAAGTGTCATTTGATTTGTATGGTTAATTTACCTTTTTTTAGTGGTCAAAGTTATCATGTTTACCGGCTTCACCCGTACGACAAGTTACAAGTCTCCTTATGCGGACTATAATAGCAAAAGAAGTTGTTCTTGCTCATTTGATGTAATGAAAGCCGTTTTTACATTTTGATGCACACATCTGAATCAACTTTATGATATATACTTAATCAACTTTATGGATATATATTTGGACTTTAAGCACTCTCTTTTTGTGACCAATAAGCAAACACAGTTGTGTTAGTAAATAGCATTAACTTGGCTTATGTAATTATGAACACACGAAACCACCAGATCTGGCTAGGTAATGTATCGAATTTTGCCTTTCTTTTGTTTTGAAAGGTTGGGGGGGGGGGGGGGGGGGGGTTAAGGGATTAAAGACATGTATGCTTGGAAAAAAAATCATCACAGGTGTTTGATCACAAATGAGGGCATTTTCAACGAACCTAATTGGTAAATTTTATTGAAATGAAAATGGTGGATGAATATTTCTTGATCATAGAAAATACTACTTTAAGGTTGTAACTTTGGCTTCTTTTGTTGTATATTATCTATGATTTCCTTATAGTTAATATTTACATTATTTTTAATCTCTAAACTATTATTTAAATGTTTTTCAAGGTAAGTTGTGAAATTATTTGGAGTGTTACTTGGACACCTGAGAGTTCATTGAGTGCTGTTATATATAGATGCGTTGTATCTTTTTCCAAACTTTACGTCATGACCCGTCGCAACACGGCGGATCTAAAATAAATAATGAATTCTAAAATTCTGTTGTATTGTTAAAAGTGGAATTCAGTAACACTGAGTAAAAAAAATTTCAAGGAAATAAAGATACTAACTTTTTTGTGGGTGATTGCTAGATCGAGTATCGTTAGAGTTGATAGGCCCAAATGTGTTAAATATGCAAATTAAGTTTCTTTTGTAATTTTGGTGACTAGTCATCTGTTAGTTGCCGTGTTTATAATATACCATCTTTCAAGAAAAAAAAAGTGGAATTCATTTAAGCATTATTGAGGCGTGTTTTCATAAGAATAAATTTTGATGTACATAATATAACAGTTACTGGTATGGTATACGATCTTGTTAATTGTGATTAATGAATGATTTAAACATGGTAGGGTATCAAAAGATATTTATCTCACTGATATTTATGTGAGTTATAATGTCTTCTAAACATGGAGTGTGTTTTTAATTGGTATAATTATAAACAAGAGTTATTTTTGGCGGTTTGAGATGTTTAAATGCTATGATTCACATACACAATTTTGTTATATATTTATTAAGATGTGTTAATACAATATAATTTGTTTAAAAATAATTAGTAAATTATGATTTTATAAATCCATATAAAAGAGTGAAGTGTCAAATATCACATGAAATGTAAAGATACGAGATTGAAGTAGAAGACCTGGATATATGATGCCAATAGCCTCCCAACATTCCTTTACAGTCTTTTTCTATTTGATTTCCAATTCATTCTATTTTGTTTATTCAGTTCGACTGTGACATCCACTTTCTATAATAAAACAAATCGGAATATTTTATCATTTAAACATAGAAAAAAAAATTCATCTTTTTTTTTTCCTTTTGGTAAAAGCATGGTATATTATATTCACCACTGTTCACTTTTACATTCTAGGATGAATTAAGTTACGTATGTAAGAATGAATGAGAATTAAACTTCAGTTAACCACACTTAGAGCATTCTCAACCCATCCTCTATATTTATGTGAGGAAATACAAATTATAGCGTGATGTTATCAGTGGTTGTGAGTGCAAATTATAGGATAGAGAGAAACATGTACTAATTTTTTATAAATTTAGGAAAAATTTGTTTGTCCTTATTTACCTTTTAATATTTGTTGAATTGGTATGAGAGATAAAACTATAACGATAAAGATATAAAAAAATTATATTGTAACATCCGATATTTTCAAAAATAATAAATTAAGAAATAATTAAATAAATTTTGTTATTTAATTACGTATATTCAATTGTCATCAATTGAATAATAAAATAACTTAGTTGATGGTAGGCTTAAATGAGATGGACCAAGAATAAGTATGGACTTAAAGATGGTAAATGGACCTAAATTTCATGAGCTTAGTGTATAAATAGTTTAGAGGACATTCTCTTATATTAAAAAAGAACTACCACCTTTAATCACATATAAATCTCTATAAAATAAATGATCAAGATGTAAAGATTAAAACAAGCTATACTCCAAAATGCCTAACATAGTTATGCTAAGATTAAAATATTGAACATGTATATGAATACATTGCCAAAATTCAACTATTTACCTCATAAGTCGAATGCTAGCTAGGTCACCAAATCAGTGGAATAATGAAAAATTAATTATGATATAAAATATTTGTTTGTTTAACTTAAACAAGCCAATCTATGGTTAACTTGAACTTGGATTGTTTATACACGAGTCAATTTCCAGCGCGCTGTGTCCAAACATTTTCGGGCTTCTGAATTGCTTCATGAGCCCTCAGGCCTGCATGATTAATGCGTTTTTTAATTTTGTAATGTTACGGGCATTTTAAACTGAAATTTTAGTTAACTGGGCTTATTGAACTTTTAACGGTCTTCATAATCTGGCCCAAGATCTTAACAAAGCTTTAGGAAACCCATTTTCATTTCTCTAGGCCCTTTAGTTATCTTTCAATTTGGTTAAGAAACAGTTTTATTATTATTATTTTTATTATTATTATTATTATTATTATTATTATTATTATTATTATTATTATTATTATTATTATTATTATTATTATTATTATTATTATTATTATTATTATTATTATTATTATTATTATTATTATTATTATGCACTCTTTCTAATTCTACCAGACATGAATCCATCCCTAAATTCCTCTAAAAATAGCTTGAGATTTTCAATCTGTTGTTATTCAGTTTGTATTAATTAAAAAAAATCTTTTGGTATATTCTTGTTTCTTTTAAGGGAAAATTTATATATGTACAAAACACTATAGTTTAACGGTACGAGGTGCCACTTCGTGAATGCATAACTTTAAACGTATACTAAATTTTTGAAGTCTTGAAATGAAACATTCAATATTATCCGTATTAATGATATAATTTATATCATAAAACTGACATGATTTTCATTTTGTATCAATAATCATTTAAACTTATAGCTTTAGTAAATCTTAAGTTTTGAAATACATTTACATATGAAATCAATGATAAATTGATCATTAGTGTAAAGTGGGTCATTAGTGTAAATTTTACATTGCGAAAAGGTTATACATGAAACTTTTCTTTATGTGCATGAATGTAACAACTATTTTGATATATATCTCTTAAAACACTACTATGCAACTCAAATTACATATGCATGTACAACTACAACAAGCACAATGGTATACCGAACAATGTTCATGATGCGTTTACGGCGTTAATATCTAAATAGAATGATATGCGTTTTTGTACTAATAAAATTTATTATTGAAAATAAAAAAATAAAAATGTAAGAGTTAATGTTTGTGATTGAGAAGGATATACAGTGGGACCGAATAATATTTGATGGTTGATGGGTCCAATTGGCTTGTATTTATGTCATGTTCATATGGCCAAGCTTGTCCTCACCAAATTCAGCATGGCCATTCCAGGCTGCTCCTTCAGTTCGCCCATAAACATATATATGCATGCGTGATGTATATATATACTTGATGCATATATATATATAGATATATGGTAGGACCCACACGATGTTTGGATATAATTTAACCCAAGCCGTTAACACGGTTTGGAGAAGACGTTAGTCTTGTGTGTTCCCTCCTCTTGCCATAAACATGTGCTTTTGCATGCAACAGTTTTCATGTGATACCCATATGACACCCTACCCCACTCATCCTCTTTTCTTAATTTTTATTAAATATTTAAATAATTTGTACATTGTTGGTGAAGAAAAAGTTTCACTTAAGACCACGTTATACGTCTTCTAGCATACATCATGATATGTAATAGATGGTGAGAAGAGAAATATAACGGTAATGGAAATAGCTTACATTACAGTCTTACGTATAGAACGCAACTTTCTATGTAATTATATTGTTTTAACAAAAAACAAGCGGCCTAAAAAGTCAATAAAGCTCCTTAAATATTGTAGGAAATTAAAACTCAATGGATTAGCAAAGGTAACCATGGAATTGAGGAAAATTGATCATAAAACGAGGTCTGGTGTAATAATCCGAAAAAGATAAAAGATAATGTAGTAAAATATTTCAAACAATAATTTAACGTATGAGCCAATGCCGAAGAGGTCGAGGCTTGTATTAGACGAGTTTATGATGCTAGCAGTTGATGAAGCGACAACTAAAATTAAACAATTTTCTTTGGAAGACATTAAAGACGCAATATGGAGTTGTGGTCACGTTGGGCAAGATGGCTTCACTTTCAAATTTGAAAAAAAAATTAAGAGGCATTCGAATAGGATTTTCAAAATGTATTAAAACAATCAGTTTTATTAAACAAGGGCTATAGTTGATTGTAATCATTTTCCTAAAGATTAAGGTCCCAATGGTAAAATCCGATTTTAGGCCCACAAATCTAATAGGTTGCATTCAAAAAGATATCCCAAAGGTGTTTGGCAAAACAGATTAATACGGTAGTGGGTTGGTGGTAAACAATAGTCGTTTGGTGTTTGTTCGAGGAAGAATCATTTTTGATGGCCTAATGATCACCAATGAAAAATGCATTGTCATTAGGCTAAGTGGATTGTTGAAAGTTATGGGTATAAGACCCATGAAAGTCTTAAATAAAAAAGGTGGTAAATGTTTGTCTCATATCGATGAGGGAACAAAATGAGTGGTTGTTTATAAGGTAAAGCATTTACTATTATAATGAAGCTTTACAATATATGTTACCACAAATATTGCCGTGTGCAGGGGGTGCAAATATGGGTTTTTGGACTTGAATTCCTTCGAACTCGCGCGTGTCCCGCGGACACCAATGTAGCTCCGAAAATTCTTCGGGGTTGCGTGAAACAGTTTTTTGCACTCGTTTTGGAGACCACTAACTGATGCGTTTCTTAACTGATCAGCAATGATTATTATTAATGATCATGAACATTATTGTCGGTTTAAACTGTTGCACTAATAGCCATTATTCAGTATTATATACATTAATGGTCATTATTCAGCAATGGTTTCAATTACGTGTTTCATGATTATAAAACCATTTCAAATGCATCAGTTGAAAACACACCATATACCAACATCTCTCTCTAACTCTCTATTGCAACATTGTTCTGTTTTCATTTAAGGCAAGTGATCAAGTCTGGCACTACGCTGCTGCTGCTGCTTCCAACCGGCGTACCCTGAGAACAGACTGCGAATTTATTTAAGAAAATTGTGTCAAACACACGCAAAGTTCATTGTTACTGTTTCTTGCTTTATTTTGTTTCTTGTTTCTGATTTTTATATATGATTTCTAACGTGGTCCATATGATATATCTTCTACTTTAGACTCTCACTCATTGTTTTGTAATCTATCTACAAGCTTACACAAAGAAAATTTCTTAACAAAAATTTTGATTAATAAAATTATGAAAACGAGAAAATGTAATGAGAGAAAATGTAGTTAAAAATAATTTTACAAAAGTTTTAAGTTACTTCTATGATTCAAAGAAAATAATTTAGGTTTTAAATACTAGACCACTCGAGTTCGTATATCACAATTTCAACATATCAATTCTCCGTAAAATCAATAGAATATGACATAATTTATAATTGATGACAATTATTTTAAAAACAGTTATTTAAGTAAATATTTATCAACTAAAAAAATTTATCATACTAAGAACTTTAGTTATGAAGGAAACAGGAAAACTTTCTTATCCATGAGGGCGCAAAATGACTTTAGGGTGATTTGAGAAATCTTGAAAAACATGAAACAAACAATAGTAAAGAGAAAGACAGATTAAGAGAAATAATTGTTTAATGTGCTTCCTATTTAGAAAACTTAACAAATATTTCTTTAATATTATCTAGAGCTTTAACTACATTTTCCAATAATTTCTATGGAAAGAGAAGCACATGCATGGGATCGAGTCAACAAGAACATGGCATCAAATCAACGAAAATACCTAACTTCGTCATAAACTAAGCAAATATATGATGCGAAAACGGAAGCATTCAAATGGCTCATGACACTTTAGTTAATCAAAGACCGATAACTGAACCATAGGTTCCAAGAACAAAGTTCTTTAATATAAAACTCAATCAAAAACTAATGAATCTAAAGACCTAACAACTTTATTTATAAATAAAAATAAACATTTGGGTCGTGCCGGGCCGGGCCGACTTAATGGACCAGATGCCCCTGCATCATACTCTCCCTCTTTGAGAAAAACTCGTCCTCGTGTTTTATCTTTGAATCAAAACCCCTCTGATCGAATAGAACATCAAGCCGCTTCTTATGTATTAACACCATGACATGCCTAAACAATTCAACTCCATGTGTTGTCTCTCTCAACCCTAGACCGGAACCACCTGGATCAAAGGGAGCACTCATATTTGAAGAATCACCAACATCAGGCATTAATTTTGACCAATTAACAAACATTAATGGGCTAGCACATAACATCACCCTTGAAGGACTACACACTTGCCCACCATTTGATTTTAGTTTGCCAAAAGTCTTTGTAACCGACTCATTATTTTCAATCTTTTTAACTTTTGACTTATCTTTTTTAGTTACCACATTCACACGTTCCCCACACAATTTGCCAAATTTATCACCCATAACTTTAGCAAAAATCAAATCAACATAATCATTAGCAATATTGCAACTAACAGAAGATTTTCCGGTTACTTGATCACCCATCCCATTTTGAAATTTCATTACCGGATTCTTTAGCTCAATAATAAATTCCAACTTAGAAGTCTCCACAAATAACGAAACTTCCAAACAAACTTTATGATTCTCACCGACAACCACCCTATCACCGGTAACCACCGTAAAACCACCACAATCAATGTGTCACACCCCGTCTCAGGGCCTAGGCGTGTGACCAATAGTTGGTACCTGTTTTGTAAATAAATCAGAGTTGCGGGTTTTATTTCATCGGAAGTCTTTAATAAAATATTATCACTTTGAAAACTTATTAGAAAGTCGGGTTTAAATACCCGTCCATTTTTTAAAATACATTTCTTTAGAAAACATAACTCTTTGTAATATTTTGAAATAAAATATCTAAGCCATCAGATATCATATAATGACTATAACTCCAATCTTTTATTCCTTCTTGCTTGTCTGTTCTAACTTTTCTCGTTTCCCTGTAACATGGGGGAAAAATACGTCAGTACAAAGCTGGTGAATAACGCTGACTCTAAAATATCTTTTCAATACCTTTGTGAAACCAATAATAATACCTTTGTGACTACTCATTAGGCACCCAACTAAATTGGGATCAAATTACCCTAAGTACCATGTACAATTGATTATATACACAATATCATTTCTCTGAAAAGTCCCGTAGACCTTCAGAGGCATGTTGATGATATGCATGGCCTCGGAGAAATGCCGAGTCACCATGTATGTTTGGATCCAGACACATGTATACTCTTAATCAGAGTGTCCGTTTCTTATTATTGTACACAAAGTTTTAAGGATTCATAAATCCTATGCAAACATTCTGACTCAATATAAAAGGTTTGGGGCGTATTCACCTTGTCTGTTTATAATCAGTTTCTGATACTGATTCCTGTTTTCTGATTCTTGTCTTCTTGTTTTGTTACCTCGGACCTATAGTACGAGAATAACCTTTTTGTATAAATAACTAGATCAACGATCTAGCTTTAGACCTTTAGTCTATTTCGTATAGCTTTAACCTTGATAAAATCATTTGTTTATATAAAACATTTGGACCTTTAGTCCCTTTCTTTATTTACCATTTATATGTTACGTTTCTTCTTCAGAAAGAAACGTCTATACTGAGTTTCTTCTTCAAGAAAAAACATTGATTTCATAATTATAACTTCTTGTATTATATTTCTTAGTCATAAAGAAATACTATTTTGACTATAACCATTGCTCAATAAAAGTTATATTATTCTTAATCGTAATCAAGGTTCGGGCTATACCCTCGACTATGGTCTAAGCCATTTATAATAATATAATAATAACTTAGGCAGAACCCCTTACCTCATACGGGTATTCGGAGTTAGATTTCCTAAGTTTATACGGGCAGCACTTCTACTCTATCTGCACGTTTTTCGAGACGTTCTTGATCCACCTTCCTTTGGCACGCAAATCGAGGCAATGTTCGGACGCCGGGTCGTGCAAGTACTTTGAGACGGAATGTCGGGTTTCTTGAGTGGCACGCACTTCGAGGAAACACCGGGTATTTGGCACGGATTACGATGTGTTATTTGTCGGGTCGGTGGCACGCGAAACGATGTTCAGCACGCAAACCGAGATAGAGAGAGAGTAAAAAATCTAGAGAGAGATAGTAAATGTGTGTGTGCAAATGAGTCGTGGCCTGCCTTATTTATAGCCAATTTTGGATCCTATCGCGATACGCGATAGGCTCCTTTCTCATGTTCATCGCGTATCGCGATGACACATGTCATCAGGCGTTGCCACGTGTCGCCACGTGGCCTGACACGTCTGCCACGTGTCGCCACATGTCCTGTCATGCTGACACTTGTCACCAGAGTGTGACACGTGTTGATGCGTCTTCTTGGACTCATCGCGTAGCGCGATGGGTCCCTGAATATTATTTTTTTCATTTTTAGCCTCTCGTCTTTGATAGCTTGTCATTTCTAGGCTAATTCTCGTTGTCCAAAAATAATAAGGCGGCTCGCGGCGATGCGAGCGTGTGAAGTGCAAAGTGCGCCATTAAAACGCCACATTGCGCCCAACGCCCTTCGCCATCGCCATCGTCCTGGTCCTCGCCCGAGCCTGTGCGCATGCGCACGCGCGTCGGGTGCTACGCACCCTCCGCTAGGACTATTTGGTGCATGATATTCATAAAAGAATATAACTATGGAAAATCTCTTCCTTATAAAGAGCTTCCATTTCTTTACCACTTTCCATGTGGGATGGATTCCATCCTCCTTATTTATACCTTAGTGGAATGTTTCCACTTTCTTACATCTTCCAATGTGGGATGGAATTTCTTTCATGTAAGTAAACTTAACTTTAGGAAATATTTTTATTTCCTTATTTTTCTTATATTTCCTTATTAAATATTTTCTCATGTCTTGTCTTGATATTATTTTTTTTGATCCCTTAACTTTCCTAAGTTGTCATATTTGGATCGAAATTTTGGGGATGTTACACAATGCTACCAAGATTAGTTATGGAACAACTCAAAATCTCACCACTCATCTTTACCTGGTCATTGTTGACAACCGAAACACCACTCGTGGCCACCGTAGGAACTGTGGAACCACCATCTACCACCATATCACAACCCACAACCTCCGAATATGCTTCCTCGTCCCCATAGTTATCAAACACATGTGGCGACTCATAAACAAAATCAGAACGATTATCCTCCCCAAAACACTTGTTTTCATGGAAATCAACTCCATCTTCATCAACACTCGGTTCGTCTTCCGAGTAATAATGATCTACCTGTTCGTCTTCCGAGTAATAATGATATATCGGTTCGTCTTCCAAGTAATAATGATCTATCGGTTCGTCTTCCGAGTAATAATGATCTATCGGTTCGTAGAACCTGGGTGGATGACGGCCAAACGACTGCTGCTCTCCGTCGCCACCTTCGTCCCAGACGGTGGTGCTAGACTCGGTTTCCGACTTGCGCATCTCCCGTTATAACTCGAGATCACGGACTCGCTTTCGGAGCCGTTCGATCTCTTCCAGATTGCGGACTCGTTGTCGGAGTCGTTTGATCTTAAGATCACGTGGGTTGGAACAAACTCCACCGCTGCCTCGGTCGGCGAATATGCGAATAGGGCGTCGATCTTCTCCACGAGCACATGAATAGAAAACCCTCCTTTCGTTGCCTCTGTCGGCGATTCTACGAGCAAGAAAGTATTCATCTTTATGTCGATCCATTTGAGAACCAAAAGCTTTGATACCAATGATTTGGAAACGGAAGCATTCAAATGGCTCATGACACTTTAGTTAATTAAAGACCGATAACCGAACCATAGGTTCCAAGAACAAAGTTCTTTAATATAAAACTCAATCAAAAACTAATGAATCTAAAGACTAACAACTTTATTTATAAATAAAAATAAACATTTGGGCCGTGCCGGGCCGGGCCGACTTAATGGACCAGATGCTCCTGCATCAATATACTTTGTTCATAATTTTCCTACCACCTTAATATATTTTAAAATTTTATAACTAAATCTAACCATCTATATAATTATTTACCATGAAATCCTACGTGTCATTCTCAGGTTGTCCCTCACCAGGGCCGTCTCCGAGAATGATAATAAATATACAGGCCTCGTGCGAAGAAAAATTTTGGGCATCCTCCTTAAAATATAAACTCGTCAATTATATATCAAAAAATCACTATACGAATACAATTAATTCTAACTTTTTAAGTTTTATGTTTACCTTTAGCGGTTTAGCCAATGGGGGCCACGTACGGAGTACTCGGCGTTACCTAGTTAGTCATTTCAAAAAAAAATATCTATTTCAAAAATATTAGTGTACTTTAACTTGAATATATGCTTCCTTAAAAAGTGCTGCAGAAAAAATAGTAAATATAATATTAATATGAAGATAACTTTTTTACTTTTGGTAACTTATTTTAATATATTAGATATAATAGGGGCCTATAACAAAAAGCAACCAAAACCTAATCTTTTATCTGCTTTCTTCTTCTCCCCAACACAGCCACAAAGCAAAAAGAACAGAGCTCCAATGGCTCCAATGGCTGCCTGCTAGATCTGTCTAAAAAAACTTCGATGGTGCTTCTTCACCCTTGGGCCCCTTTTCATTTTGGGCCTCGTGCCTCTGCACGGTTTGCACAACCCTAAAACCGGGCATGTCCCTCACATTCTCTAAAGCCACCAGATTGCTTGATTTCTAAATTGAGGATTCTCATGCATTTGACCCGAAATCGCGGGTATGGGTCTTACCAAACCCAAACCTAGATAGTCTTTAAATGGTTTATAACATCTCATTTATTTGTGAAACTCTTTCATAATCAAACAATAATTTTCGCGGGTCAGAGGTCTCACCAAACCGGATAACCCATAAAGTCTTAAACGGGTTATAACATCTCATTTATTTGTGATATAGCCCCTTAATCATCAAAAAATAATTTTCATGGGTTATGGGTCTTACTAAACCCTAATAGCTCTCAAATGGGTTATAAAATTTTATTTATTGGTAAATACTTTCATCCTCAAATCCTAATTTAATTTATCTTCTTTACATGTTCTCCGTTGCTGGTCTATCATCTCCATCGTCGGTTAACTTCTGATATTACCGCCATCGTCAACTACATCAACGTCCCCTTTTTCATTAGACAAATATTTGTGTTCATGTTTGTTCATTTAAAAAAAATCAACGTGTTCGTGTATTTTGTTCGTTAAAAATCTAAAAAACCTACATATCTCAACTGAAGATACCCAAACGCAAAAAAATATAATAACAAACTAATATATATGTATTAAATTAAAAAAAAACTACGTTAAAAAATAAAATAAATCATCATAAAATAGCAAAATGATTAAAAACAAAAACTTAAATAAACTCCCGTAACACGGGAAGATCAAACTAGTTGTATATATTTTCATCAATGCCTCTAGAAATGTGACAAATCTAATCAACAACGTAGCTATAACATCTTATAATCATTTGGTCATCCTAAACATGTGCTTGTTGAGGAGGCATTACGTTAAAATGTTGGTTAGCTAATGGATTCTTTGCCTATGTGGTGTTTGTGTGACGTTTTAATTACAGTTCTCTAGTTAGTCCGCAATACATAACCTAATAATGAAAAGCTATCATTGTTATATTTGGCAGGTTTTAGAATATAAACGAAACATTGGTTAAAATTTGGGTTATTGGGCCCAAACCAAAATGGCAAAATCAATATTAAAAAATAATAATCAGGTAAAGAAAAATAAAATGATCCGTTTATCAAAATAAGGCATTTGACAACGCTTCGTTGTTCTCGTTCCCCCTTCCAAGTTCCAACCCTCCTTCTTTAGTTCTCTACCACTAGTCACCACCATCTCAAGCAATCCACTACTGTCGACACCACATAACAGAACACCAGCCACTGTCATACAAACTCAATGACTTACTAGGGTATGATTCTAAGTTAATGTTGTTAAAATAATTAGTTTATATATTTCATGAGTTTACAAACCTTTTTATTTCAGCTCGACTGAGATATTAAAATTCTACAAGATAGCCATGCATATCTTGTCACGCAAAGAACGCGACATTGAAATTCATTTAATATGATTATAATAAATTATGCAATCACTTGGTAGTTTTATTTTAAAATTCTAACTACATATTAAATAGAGGGTCAAAACATAAGGCATTATGGACTAGAAATAATTGAAATAAAATATTTGGAAGAAATGGAACATCACATGGAAAATATATGATCATTAATTTATATTTTATTTTTTGGACCCTACTAAATAATTCAACTAACTTAATCAACAAATGCATACGTAGAATATAAGATAGTAAAATATGTAGAAAAAAATTAAAAAATATCATGCATTTTATATTATTTTCTCCAAAGTGAAAACTTTTGTTTTATGTAATCTTTATTCAGTTTCACTTCATTTTGCGTTGTTGTTGTTATTATTATTATTATTATTATTATTATTTACTAATACTACTAATTTATAGACATATATACTGGGTTAGTTTCATTTCAGTAGTCCAAAAAACTTAAAAACTTTAAGAACTTTTAACAATAAACTATTTTTTTAAATTATATATATTATTATTGTTAAAGAGTACTTTTAACATTTTTATATAAACCTTTTTTATTAAATATATGAATCACGAGTCTACGTATGTGTAAATTAATAAATCTGATACAAATTTACATGTGTAAAAAATTTAGATATGTGTAAAAAACAATTTTTATAATTGTAATCGTAAATATATATATTATAAGTGACAAGAATATCATTAAACAATATTAATATGAAAAAAAAAATTAAGAACGATTGGTTTTAAGAGTTCCTTAAAGCTCTTAAATTATTTAAGAATTCTGAAATGATAGACATCTTACGTAAAAAAGCATTCAAGAAGTATATGTTGTAGGACAAGTAGTATATGACTTTTAGTTTCATGGGAAAATCACATGCTCTTCACAAGTGAGCAAATAAATAAAAAAAAAGTAACTCAATATAGTGCATATATGTAATTGTATTGTAGTGCATATACGCACTAATATTAACCGACAGTGTATTAACAGTGTTTAATAGATTTATCATTTATTATATATCGATTATTTACTTAATTATATTGTATTTTCATGAATTGCCGGCCATGTTAGTGAACTAAATAATTTCATGCGGATTAAATAATATATTAGTTACTACTTACTAGGAAGTTTATAGTTGGGGCAGGGGCAAATAGGAAATATTGCATAGATCATTTGTATTCAACGCAACAAAAACTTCTTTTAGAGCATTCTCAACTCATTCTCTAAAGTTGTCAAACTCATATAATTTAGGGTAAATTTTAAGAAAACCATTAAAATCACTTCTCCAATCTATTCCCTATTATATGGATGAGTTATATGGCAACTAAAGTAAATCCCTAAATATAGGGACTCATTTTTTATCCATACCATATAATATATCATATATCTTCCAATCACCATTTATTATATAATAAGACAAAAGAGAAAAAAATAATAAAGAATTAATTTATGGATATAAATAGGGAATAGAATATGGAAAAATTTTGAAAAACGATAGATAAATTTATAGAATGATATTTTTTAACTAAATTACAGGAAAAATATATGAAATAGGATGTGAATGCTCTTAGCTTTTTAAATTTTGTGGTGCGTAATTTACAAAGTGATTCCGAAAGTCCAAAAGTCAAAAATATATGAAATAGGATGTGAATGCTCTTAGCTTTTTAAATTTTGAGACGTTAGTTTAACAAGGTAATATAATATATAAATAGACAATAAAGTCGAACACCCCAATTACACGCTTTGCCTCCGCCGGAAGAAACCAAAATAAAGTCGGTTTGACACATTTTCAGTTATTAATTAAAATAAAAAAAACGACCGGCCAACGTCGGCAGCAGAGAAACTGTAGCCGCAGATATCGGCCTCCTACAAATGATGTCCCACATAAATACTGCGCTGCAAAATAGATACCAACATTATAATTAGTGCCTTTTGACAAAAATTCTTTTCTTTTTAGTGAAATAATATAAGTTGAATTAAATATTTAACTTTAAAATCATATCGTATCAATCAACATATCATGTTAGTTCAGTTTTGGTCAAATTAACATAAATAAGCCAACATTAATAATTAACGTTATTTTAAAATTTTATATTGAAAGAATCCCAAATAAATATTTAAGTACTTTAATTGTGTTTTTACATGTTGGATAATTGGATGGAGCTCTTAGCCTCTTACACAAATTAAAAACTCTATAAACTGTTAACAACCAATCATATTACTTCAAGAAAAAGTTTAAAAGATTAAACAAGTTAAGAACTTACATATAATAGTAAGATCCACCATATTGGAGTATCGACGGACATTAAAGGAAAGGGTGGGCAAGAGACGATCTAGCCGTGAAAGCTATGTTCGCGGGTCCATATGTTGCCTAAGGACGGTCTATTGTTCGTTGTGACAAAATTTGCTCATAGGTAGACATGGCCGGGAACCTTTCAATCATTATTTAGCTTTTTTCTTTATTAAATCTTTAATTAAATCGGTTATGGTTATGTTTCATGGTGTTTGATGCAGCGTACAATGAGAATCCGAAGGCTAAACACGTTGATTCTTGGAATACCCGTGAAAATCCTTCCCAAACCCCCAAATTCGACCCAAAAGTCAAGAACTTGAAAAGTCAAAAGTTTTTTTATTAATTCTGATCAATGATCAGTCACATTACATTCATAACATATTAATAGAGAAGCCAAAATAGGTTTGGGCCGAAATAAACAACTAAAGGCCCAACAATGGTCCAAAACAAAACACAAAAAGTATACGAAAAACATAAAAGTGGCCTAAAAGTGTATCTAGAGGCCTTATTTTGGAAAAATAAACAGGATAACCCGCCTACGGCTGGTTACCACAACGTGGCCCACGTCCCAACGGTCGTTTTGACTGGTAGAACGCCAGAAACGGAGGCCCGTAGCCCAAGTTAAGCCAATTTTCGTGAAGTCCCTTTTGAAGCACGATCTTAGAACTCCAGAAACATAATGGCCCGGTCTTCTATACTTGGGCCCACATCAGTGTCTAATACCGGTACATTTGTAGCCTGCGTATTTCATGCAAGCAACCACTAATTAACTCTTAATTATTATGCTTTTACCTTTCTTGACCAGTTTAACAAAGGGTTCGTGGGGTCTTGGGTTTATTCAAATTTATGGTTAATTAAGAGTGTAGATGGAATTATGTATCCTTTTCTAGTTATAATTCTTTTATTAACATTTTACGTCATAATAATTAGATCCTTACGTCAAAACTTGTAGAGAAGACAAATGAGAGTTTTAGACACAAAAACACATGATTTTAGCGAATGACTAAGATAAAAACTAGTAGAGAAAGGCATGATGTTGATGTTGCAAAAATTAATGTCTAGTGCCGATAGTTCTTAAAAGGTGGTATTTTTGGCAAGTCAAATGATATGTTGTGAAACCAAACATTTTCATAATTTTAGAATATTTGATTTGAGTTTTATAATAAAATAATAATGTCTAACCTAAAAGTATCATTAAAAAAAATATGTAATGATTTTCAAAGAAGGTAACAATCAAATATTGTAATCAGCATTCATCATTGTATAGAGAACCCCATGGAAGGGATAAGAAAATTCTTTAGAATAATTGAAAAATAAGTTTCATTAAAATTACTCAATGGGTTTACAAAGGTAGAAACATATACAGGTCACTGCTAATCCACAAGGATTGAGTGCACTCTCTTCATTCAAGAATAAAAATGTCACAAAATTAATAAACATCAATATACATGAAATATATTGAAAACCTAACAAAAACAATAAAATTGTATATCGCTTAATTAATTAATCGCCATCCGTCCCGGTCACTAACGTTCATCGGCGGAAATTTCCCTTTGAAACGATAGTTCAAAAACCCATTTAGGTAGGGACTTTGATCTTCTTGAATTTCTGCTTAATAACTGCTGGTGACGAGTCTGCATATTTTTCTTAGCTATCGAGTCTACAAAAGATTGCACTCGTTGCATGGCAAGATTTAGGGTTTCCTCCGACATGTTTGCGAAGCAAACCCTAAACCAACCCGGTTCGCTGCAATGGCACGATGAACCGGGCGAGATGTTCAACCCGACTTCATAAACAATCTTCTTCCAAAGCTCTATTTCACCTTCGAAAGTGTTTGAGCTCAAAAGATGTCGCATATCCACCCAACAAAACAAACCGGCATTGCTTTGAAGACACCGAATCCCAATCTTTTGAAGCCCATTCACCATCATTTCATGCCTTTCCTTTAACCTTCTCCGGTTCTCGGATAGATATGTTTTTGTAAACTTCTTGTCAGAAAGGATTTCTGACAAAAGGTGTTGTGTCTGCGACGAAATTAATCCGAAACTGGACATTTTCGTCGCAGCAGACACAACACGCTCATCATTGGAATAAATGGCTCCAATTCTGAAACCCGGGAGTCCAAGATCTTTGGAGAGGCTATACACAATGTGGACACGTTTTGCGATTTCGGTGTTCATGAGGTTTCGGCTTTTTAGGACCTCCATGATGCTAGTGAAGCATGGGGAGCTAAAGACAGTACCAGAATAAATCTCGTCGCTAATAAGGTGGATGTTTTTTAAAGTGATAAAGTTGACGAGGAGGTCGAGTTCATGCAAGCTTAGAGACGTGCCTAATGGGTTGGAAGGGTTTGTGACCAAGATTCCTTTGACTTTAAGGTTTTGTTTTTCTGCTTGTTTGTATGCTTCTTCAAGGGCATATTTGGTAATTCTGAAATCATTTGAGCTTGAACAATGAATTGGTACTATTTCAGCTCCGGTTCTCCATTTGAGATCTCTATCAAACCTACACAATATTAATAATTTAACGTGTTAGATTAATTAAAATAATAAATACTAAGAGTGGTCTTGCTATCACGATTCACATAATAAAAATCTCTATATACCCTGGGTAATATGGTGTTGGAATAAGAAACACGTCTCCTGGATTAGCGAGACAAAACATTAATGTTTCGTTTGCGGAGGTTGCACCCGCAGTGAGTACAAGGTTGTTCACGTCGAAACTAACAGTGTTTCCTCTTATCTCCGACATAAACTTGACTAGAGCCTGTAAAAACATATCACAATTTGTTAATTACACAAACACAAAATCAAAAGAATTAAATAATTATTGGTATTATATATACAAAGAAACATGTATATATATATATATGTTTGTAACATGATAAATGCTTACATTTTTGAAGGCAGGTAGACCATGATAATCTTGAAAGAGAGCAAGTTCTTTGAAGATGGAATGATTATTATGGTTCTTGAAAGCCGCAGGCTGCGGGTTGTTCTGGAGCCAGGATTCAAGAAGGTCGAAAGAGAGTTGGTTTTCAGCGAGACCCATCTGGATGATACCGTTGGGGTTCTTAACCTCGTCGTAGGGATTCTTCTCGTACTCTTCCCATCCCAGGAAGTAGGAGGAATCCTGTCCGTGAGAGTTGCATGTAACCTTTGCTGACAACATATTTTCTTGCCGGGTTTTGAATTAATATGAGGCAGATTAAAGAAATGAAGTAGGTAGCAGAGAAGATTTGGTAAAAATATTGAGGAGTGAGTGATTATGCTGGTGTGATTGGAAGGAATATATATAGAGCATACAAGCTGTAAAGAGAATGCCAAGTCAGATCCTCTTCTCCCGGGATATGTCCAAAATAATTATGCATAATTTTATTTATATTGTAATTTAATAATAATAATAATAATAATAATAATAAATAGGATAATGATAGTATATAATCAATAGATAGGGCCCGAGTAATAACATATGGCCTAATTAACTTCTATATAAATTAAGTTTTTATTTTTATATAGTACTAGACATGTTCCATGTATGTCATGATACCGGTCATAAAAACTATAACTCAACTTTGATGTTAACCAACTAAAGTTTTGATGTGACAAATTAAATATTGTACTTATTAACTAAGCCTAGTACGTTTTGCAAACTAGTAAGTTTAGTTTATTATAATTTATTAACTGTTTTAATTTTAACACGTAATGTAATTTGTTATCCCTACACATTTACTTCAACAACATAAGTTAAAAATTTTTGAAAGTAAGCATTACATAAACATGTCTACTTTATTAACTGTTTTAGTTTCAACACGTAAGTTTGTGTGTACCATATTTATTATGCAGATTCTCAAAACAAAATTGATTCGCTAAAAATATTTAGTGTGACTATGAGAGTATATATGTGATCGATACAAAAAGATAAATAATATAAAATAATCCATTGATAGCATAAATGAAATATTGGTATCTAAGATAACTAAAAACAGCGCGCATTTCTTATATAAATACTTTGGTTATTATAAAAAGGCTTTCGTTCGATTTATACACAAATCATTTTATTTTTCGTAATAACATGAAAACTATACATAAAAAGAGTGTTTTCTTCCTTCAAAACAATTACCGACAAGAGGTTAAAAGGCATGCAAGCCGGGACCCTTCATCGTGAAATGGTCGACAAGCTGCCTCCTCCCTTCCATGGCCCATTTTTCTTTACTTATGTCGGCCACCTGGTTTGAAGTTTGAAGTCAACCTCTTACTTGATTTATTGAAGTAGAAATACAAGTGAAATTACAATTTGATCAATGTTTCACCATTTTGTCAAACACTAATCACTTCCAAATTTGAAACATTGATCGTTTTCACTTTTTGGCTGATTTTTTGGTACGAAAAGCGATAATATAAAGTGACAAAATCTCGTAATATAAGGGATTTGTTTATTTTATTTGATGATATAGAAAAACAAAACAAAAACAGCAATACATTTAATTTGATAATATATAATCATCGTTATTCGTTGTTGTCACATAGACTTCATCTTTAATTTGCAGTTCTAATGCCATTGACTCAACGCCTTCTTCATTTCTTGCTTTCCTCGCCTTGCAATATATTGTCAAATAAGCTTGAAAGGTGGAGTTGGACGTCGTCTTGAGGAAGTCTTGAAAATTTTTACAACAAGCCATAAGCCATTTAAGTGTTACCTGACATTAGACATAGATCGAACTTATATCAGAGCTCATGAGTTGTATTTGTTTTGAGTATCATAATAATGTTTTCCACATTTGCCATTAGTCCAACCTAGTTTTTTTTTACCCGGCACATTGCGCTTGGGCAGCTGGCAAAAGCTCATCGTTGGTAAAAACCTGAGCATTATGACGGTGACTCGACACGAATTCGGTTGGTATCAGTTGTGTTTGTTACGGTATAGACACAGCGGTAAAATTTGAGCGTTAAAACCTAAAAAATTAATGCGTCAAATTAACATATTAGGACCAAAATTTTAAAACGATGTTTATTTGATCGATCCTGGGCATTGAGGAGGTAACTCGACTGGTTCCAATTACGGTACTAAAGGAAAAAACGAAAAAATATAAAAATTGAGGTAACGGTACTAGAGCAAAAAACGAAAAAATATAAAAATTGAGGGGGGCCAATGGCCAATTGGAAGGGGGGGGGGGGGTGTCGGCCGGTAAATTTATGCGTTGGTAAAACCTAATTGTTGAGGAGGAGAGTCTATGTGAATTCGGTATTTTCTGTTAGTTTGGTTAGTATCGGAACTAAAACAAAGAAAATAACGTTTTGTCGGTTTTCGTTACGTACGTTCGTTATGGTAACTAAATTATATAAAACAAAAACGAAAAAAGAAAAAAACAAATTCATGAACTAATACGGTGCCGCTTGGTGACCCAATAAGGCACTTGCGGCACCAAACTTCTTATTTATATATATATAGTAATAATTGGGTTGAGACATGACCGAGATGAATGGTTTTGCATTTTAGAGAATCTTTGAGAGATTGAGATGCGGTGTAATCAAACCAAAGCGTTGAACACCTATTTATACTATATTAGGAAGCTATGGATTCCTAATTTTTGTGATTCAGTATGATATCTAAACCCAACCCCCCCCCTCCCTAATTTTCTTCCCCAAATATAGTTGCGACTGTGGTGTACGGTGACAGGGCGGTGGAACGTGGCGGCACCAGTGGTGAGGGATATATTGTTGAGGGATGCAAAGTGATTGATGAGTTGTGAGGATGGATGCAAAGTGATTAGAAGGTTTCATATAGGGGTGAACAGTTTGTATTGCACCTCTAACTAACATCGTTAATAGACGAATGGACTCAAGCCACACGCCCGATCGGTCATTTTACATTTTTGGGCTCAATATGCTTCCGCCATGAAACCACAGTGACGCAAACGAGAATTCTCTCCTTTAGAAATGGTTTGAATTTCATTTGTGGTTTACGTTGGTAATCCGTATGAGATTACCAACGTAATTGTGTCGTCGAAAACTGCCCATAGGGCATGGAATACCTATTTTGGTAAGTAGTGTTTGTTATTTACACGGCCATTCCATATGCCAAATCATAATAATTTAAACCGTGAATCAAACCATACTGTAATTTGTTCAAGCGAGATGAGTTGCCTCTATTTGGACTGTTCGATCAGCTCCGACCGTATGAACACTTTGTGAGTTGATAATAAATTGCAAAATAAAATAACGGAAAGACTTATTCCGCCCATTGATATTGCCAACTGATTTAGAATCATTTTTTTACGTTAAACTAAACTACTAAGTAGTATATGATTAATCAATATTTAAATATGATCAACAAAGATTCCCTAATTAGTAAATTAAATAGGATCTATAAGTTGGAACATTATTTAAGTAACATATACTTTTTCTTAACCAACAGGTTTGACCTTACATGATCACTCATTATTTTTTACTATTTAGTAGTATAGCCCGTCATCAATTCCATGAAAACATACTGTATGTAGATTTATTATGGTAAAACCTTGGCTTAAGTATGACACTTTATCACAAACGAAATTCGAATCAACAGAAAATCACTAGAGTGTCACGACAGCACTGCTTCTTTAAATACTTCCAAAAGTATATTGGTGATATGTATTTAAGATTAAAAAGTCACTAAACAATAATTTTGTTCTTGAAACTTGAAAAATAAAAATCCACCAACTATAATTGTTTATATTTATTTAAATTTGCATTTCATGTTATCCCGTTTCATGCATGTTCTCTTTCATACACATTTAACTTCCTTATAGTTACAAATTTGTCGAAAATTCATCCACATTTTTAACAAATTCAAACTCTAAATTTACTACACTTATTGTAAAAATTAATATTAATAATAATAATAATAAGAATAATAATAATAAAAGAAAAGAAAAAAATTATACATATTTTACAGCAATGTATAGAAATTATAGGAAATTATTGACGAAAAGTAGAGTAGTGAAACTGTGAAAGCTTTTGTTAGAAAGGGTTTTTAGAAAAATATTGATTTTTGGTTTACATTTTTAAAATTGTGCGTTCGCTATTTAATTAAAATATTACGTTTGTAACATATTATATCAGGAAACACGATGATGTGTTACAAAGAAATATTTTCTTTTATAACAACCTGCATAAATATTACGTGTATTGTACATACAATAGCTATATTTATCAGATATATATTTTTGTTTTGTCGTTTGGATGCAACAATAATAACATCTAATTCTCCTCACAGACATTTAATGCTGTATGGGCTGAAACATGATCTCGTTCTTGTATGTTTTTGTCTATTATTAAAATATAAATATTAAAATTCGTATCATATAATATCGCCATAAATTGATTTCTCTTCCTAGGTAGGAAAACAAATTACTCTCAAATATTGACTTTTTTATTTATTTAACAACCAGTAGTAATATATTATATTTGAAACTAACATGTGCAGTCAAAATATTTTAATTAGTATCCAGACAATGTAATGTTTTTTCAGTTTAACTTGTCTACTTGTATATAAATATTTATGAGAGCTTGTCATCATTTCTATACACTTGTAGTATGGAAAAAAAAACCTAGTTTATTGTATATGTATTTTCTTGAAAAAAATAATGCTTCTGTTTTTAAATAAAAATCAGTTTTAATTGTAAACAAACATGTATTTGGAGATATACGTATTTAAGTATCGATGAAGACCATATATATCCGAGGGACCATTTCCTTAAACCGCAAGAAACAAAAATCGATTGGCAATGTTGACATGCACAAGACTCTCCATGTTAGCATTTCCTTCCTCCAGAAGACATAGTCTTGACCATTTGTTTCCTCTCAATCATCCATTTAGGTCCCTTGGTTTTTGTTTGTCTATAATTTAAGGAATCTATACAAAAGATCCACTTCAAGTAGGTTCACCAACGACAAACTACGTTGTGTGTGGGGATTCTTTTACTACAAGTTGATACCTTATACACAAAGAACCGCTCGTTATCACGTCTGATCGAATACTTGAATACAATGAATAATAGGTGATTGACCTTCTATAGGTTATGGTAAAGAATCAAGTGACATTAAAATTATAACATGAGATATCTTCTAAAAGGAAATTAAGTGCTTAATATATCACTTATACACCACCCCTAATGGCCTTCCAATGAATGTTAAATATGCCATATATTTCTAATAGTCCAAATGTTTTTTATTTGTATGCATTCAAGCATCTTGTGTCATTAAAGTTAACTAGGACCGAGCCAGTCACGTTTCCATGTTCCAATTCAGAATTGTATGTATTGGATTGAATGAAAAATGGGCCCTAAGTAACCCAATGGACAGCTAATTTATGGGCCAACAAATTCATTATGTCGAGGGGGCAATTTTGAAGTTTGTCTCTAGTTAAAACAATTAAGCTTGTTACATGTTTCCAGCTTCCAAATTTGACACTAAATTTTTTTGTTGCTACTGCTTATGAGTTTGGAAACATGTCACCCTTGTGTGGAGTTTTGGTAACTAGGGTCTTTCTAATTTGTCTTACTTTTTAAACAGAAAGAGACTAAGAAATTCATCCCTCATGGTAGTAAACAAATCCTAGTAATAGATCGAATTCAAGAGTGGAAGTATTTATAACTAATTGCGAGGTTGAGAACGAGATATTCTAACAACAGCAGCCGTACCCAGTAAAATCACACTTGCAGCAATACTATTAATTGGTAGGGCCTGTGAAGTATTTCAAATTCGAGAGAAGAAGTACATATAGATGGTTTTGAGGTTATGACGACAACTTAATGTAGTTCTTCTAACAACAACTACAACAACAACAATCATAACCGGTAAACTATTCTATAACAAAACTATAAGTAGGATATGAGAGATTATTCGTAAAGAGGTTGTTTTCAGTGAACATTTGACTCTAACTAATCTTTGAAATCAGTTATTCATTATTACAGTTGGTGTTTGAACTTAATTTAAAAAGTAAGTCGTTAAAGTAGAACTTAATATACGATAATGTAGGAAACGGGAATATAGTCTGTCCGGTAATCAATTAAGAAGTTGTTCAATCACAATTTCGTTATATAATAATTTCTTTGTCGGCGACGGGTTTTATAAGTAAATGTTTTATGAAACAATTAAAATTATGTTTTAGTTAGAACTAGTGTTTTATCCAGCGCGTTGCGTCGGACAGGTCACATAACTCGCCGGGGTAAGTCAGATTTGTTTATGTACCCGAGTTGCAGTTGTGCAATAACAAGGGTTCGGTTGATTAACATATAAAAATTTGAAAGTATTTAAAACAACATTTATTCAGTCATTAAACCCTGACGTTGGTAAAACCCGAACATTGAAACTCAGACGTTGGTAAAACCCTGGGAGTAAAAAACCGAGCGTTACGACAACGACTCAACATAAATTTGATCATTATTGATTATGTTCACTATGATATAAGCAACGTTGGTAAGACCCAAACTTTATAACCTAAAAAAAAGAATAAAAGAATACAAAGTCATAAAATTAACATATAAATAAAACCTTTGTGATTATTACATTTAATTACACATGTGCTATCCATGTATTCATGTTGCAGTAAAATCATTTTTATCATAGATAAGTGCCACCTTTTGCCAACAATGGTAATTAATTTAGTTTATAACACATGCGTAGATGATTTAAAACTATGATTTAATCCAAAATCCGTAAGTCTATTTCAATTTCTTTTGCATATATTAAACGTTCTTTACACATTAACACCAAAATACCAAATCCTAATATGCATTGCATATAATCACATCATATTTTTTTATATATGTTAAATATACAAGTCATCAACACTCTTTATTGAAGATTTGAATCTTTGACTCAAACTCCAATAACAAACATTTAAAAGTGTTTGTGCGATCCTGTTTGATTCATTTTTGAAACGAGGCATAACCGAACCCAAATTGCAACAACAGCTATACATAGTAAAAATCTCACCAATAGCAAAATTATTAGCAGGGTCTAGGAACCGAAACCAAACGGTGATTGTCAATATGGATTTCGTTTCAGTTTCCTACCCTAATTTAACTTGATCAAAGTTGATGCCTCGTATGCATGCACATGCCAATAACTACTCAAATCCGTCAACATAAGACATTGACAATTACACAAATATTTAATTTTTCAAAGTGCTTTCATGTAAAATGTTGGAACTTAATTTAACTAAATTTTAAAAAATTTCTTGTGGTATAGAAGTAAAACAAGTCAATATATCTCAACAGAAAACTTGAACCTTGACAAAATTAACATACACTTACTGACTTCATCTTGATCTTATTAAGAAACAATAAAGCTATCCAACTACAATGCCGGTATCCTGCTTTTTTGGCGGTCGCCATTTTCGGTCAAACACACCTCTCTCCACCACATTATCTATTTTCAACTTGTTATCAATGAGCTCCAACAGCTCTTGTAAGCCAACTCTAGTGATACCCGATGTTTTAACATGCGGGTTAAAATCATGTCGAGATTTCAAATCACTTTTAACTTCACCCGAGAGGGTAGAAACGTCTTTTGGTTGTTCCTCAAATGCCTTCCATCCTACAAATGATGCACTTGCATCATCCCACTTCACCTCATCTCCCTTTGAAAGCCAACTATCCAAGTCTTCGTCTTCTTCTTCCATTACAATTGTCTGATCGTTGTAAAGATCGATCTGACGAAAAAAAATTACAAAACAATGTTATGTGAATGTGCAAGATTATTGGGGGTGGAAGGGTAAAGTGGACTTTTGAGTTTGAACACCTTGTTCCCGACTTCAATCATGTTCTCAAGCTTCTCGTTAGACACACCAATTTGTTGGAGAACTTCCAACACTGACTCTCGTTGTTCGTCGCGGTTAGGTGCACTCGAGTCTAATACATGCTGCGTCAAGTATTAAAATTTTAAATATTCAAGTAATTACTGTTGGGGCCCGTGACATTTTTTTATGACAGATTCTCACAGTTATAAATTAAAAACAAAACACAAAATTATTATTATATAGATATAAATTTAATACATCAAATAAAAGTTAAATAAATAATAGATTCGTTTCGGGCCCGTTTATTAAACAGGCTTATTTTTAGGCTTGACCTTGAGCTCATATAAGTTCGGCTCGATTTGAGCTTTTAGCAAAGCCGATCTCGAATAGGTCACAACTGACATGGCTCATTTACACCCTAAAAAGAATTTCTTACCACAAGAAGATCAGCTTCAACAACTTCCTCCAATGTAGCATGAAACGCTTCGACTAACTGTAACATTATTAGTCATCAAATAATAATAAACGAGAACAGCTATGATTTCACTTTATTAAAAACAAAAACTAAAAATCTGAATTACCTGCACAGGTAAGTCTGATATAAACCCAACAGTGTCACTAAGAAGCACCTTCTTCCTATAACAATTATAAATTTCTCATTATCTTGATTATCTAAAAACATAAATCTAAATTAAAATCTATATTTACCCTGATGGGAGAATAACATGTCGTACTTTTGTATCAACCGTTGCGAACATCCTGCATTTCATGTTAAACAACATGGACAAAAACGTAGCTTACATATAAAAAAAAATAAAGGTAAAAACATCATACCGATTATCACAAAAGAGATTGATGTCTGAAAGTGCACCAACTAATGTAGATTTCCCCTAGAAAAAGATTTATAAAATACATGTTAACATATTTTAATTGGTGAATTTGTTAAGACATACTATATTAATATTAATTTATTTGTGAAACACACGTACCGCGTTTGTGTAACCAACAATCGCAACTGTCGGCATGTGCTGGCCGTGTGTACCTCCATACCTTTTGCGTGCAGCACGTTGGAGCGCTCTGGTTCGCCGTACGTCTTGTATTTCCAACAATAATTGATTTTTCCGTTCTATGATTCTAAAATTACATTTCCATTATTTATTTGTTACATCAATAATCAAAAACTAAAATAATAGCACGATAATCTATTAGGGATTAGAACCTTCTTCGTTGAAGTTGAAGTTCAGTTTCTCCGGCCCCACTAATGAACCCGCGTCCACCACTACCTCTCCTGTAAATTTATTTCAAATAGTTTAAATTTAAATAAATCGTTTGAATTTATTAATTTGTAAAAGTATCATGTATTATATGATTATATGTACCCTCTGGCGCTAACAACTTCGGCTTCACCGGCTGCACCGAATGTTAAACGCCCGCCACTACCACGTACGCGAACCAATCTGGTTCTTTTGTACATAAGTGCAGCTAACTCGGCCTTTAAGGTCAAATAATAAAAAACTACTAATCTTTAAAAATATCATTAAGGAGAATGTTTGATGAATATTGAATCACAAACCTGTAGCTTTGCTTCTTTTGTTTGAGCGTGAGCATGAAATATCTCGATGATTAGACCAACACGATCTAGAACGGCTTTCCCCCATGCACGCTGACATAATATTATAACAATTTAGCAAATTTTTTTTGCATTTAACGAATTCGTATAATGAAGAGATTACATGGTATTTGATATGGTTGTTAAATGGTTGTGTTCTAGGTTGACAAGTCAAACCTCAAAATTTGGCATAAACTAAGGCACGAAACGGGCCCAAAAATCATGGTTTTTTGTATATTGATACTTTACGACATATAGCACAATAACGTTTAAACTATAAAACCTTATTATGATCAATCTCAGATCACAACTCTTTCTTGATTATTATATAAACATGCAGACTCTTAACTTATACCAAACCCTACACAAAAACCAACTCCAACTCCAACAAAAACTCAAACTCCTGATATCTAGCAATTCATATAGCCTCATTAAAATTAAATCAAACTAACTACGCCGATAAACATACTAAATAAAATACTAATAAACTTGGCTCTTTTAAGTTTATTTATTTATAAATTTAAAGAGGTATTTAAACTCGGCTGTGAATAAACACCAAAGTGCTAGTGCTTTTATTCCTGAGAGACAATAAGATTTTGCTCACTCAAAAATTGATATACGAACGGAGGCACATGACATAAGAATGACAAAACAATATAATGTGGTTCGGGTTCACCTACTCTTTATTAGCTCAAGTACAAAGATTACAATTACATATGCAGGGTTTTATTAACTTGGGATGCAAGAGACACCGTTATCTGAGCAACAAGCAAGGTAAATGAAATGCATGATTTACTACTTACCTCTAAGTTTCTCTGTTGAATTCCGGTTAGAATCCCGTTGACAAATACAGCATCGACTCCACCCTGTCACAGAAATACATTTATTGAAAGGTTTCTTCAATCCAAAAAAAAATAAAAAATGAAGCGTCTGTTACTTGTGAATCTTGGGCATTCAAATGGCATTTAACAATGTCCACAGTCCCTGGTCCAAAGTAAGTATCTGCATCACCAAAACCAAACTCCTCACTTCTAACAAAAGCTCAATTCTTTTTAGACATTACACATTTGACCATCAATATTCACAACCAACATAAACTAAAGTACACATACAAATTTAAACTCAACTAGGCGCAGCGGTTGGTATCGTTACAATAACAAAAAAGTAAACGCTCATTGGCACTCATGTAGCTTAGGTTATGATTAAAAACAATTAAATCCGTGAGATACAACAAACCAACATATTAATATAAAACTTACCTGCCCGAGTGATTCGATAAGCCGGGTTCTGCACAACAACGTGTGGAGGGGATTCTTTGTCGGAGAATTGGGTAGAGAAAAACCCATCTCGCTGTTGTTCAAGCGAATTGGCGAGATTAAGAGCTTCATCGAGCTTTACTTTCAACACGTTGTCGGATCGAAAACGAGGTTGTACCACGAATAACCTCGGAGGGGCGTCTGCGTCTGGGTGTTGTATAACATCGGCGTCAGGTTGGTCGTGTTTGTGTCGTGATTGTGAAACTGAAAGCCAAGAGGGTGTGATTGTGTTTGTGTTTGATTTCCGTGTAAGGATGAGTCGTCTTCTACTGATTGAAGCCCTAAACATTTCAAACTCACTCGATTTCCAATTGGATCAATCAACAGGGTGATTTTGGAACACAACAGACTCAACAAGTGAATTAATTACAAGGTTTTATACAGGGGTGTACACGGACCGGACCGGACCGGAGCATGTCCGTGTCCGTGTCCGTCCGTTAAGCTTTTGACGGATAAACGGACGGTTCACGAACACTCTACCGAACGAAAATTCATGTCCGTGTCCGTCCATTAAGAAATTGAGTTTTTCCGTGTCCGTCCATTAATATTTTAAACGGACGTTAACGGACAATAATGGGCAAACGGACACTAATGGACATTAATGGACAAACAAACATGTGAACATTAATGGACAACGAATACTAATGGACAAATATAAACGGTTACATATTAACACCAAGCATATATCTAAACAACTTCAAATACAAATTAGGAATTACACCATATAACATTCAAATATACTTAACACTTAATATATTAACATAAAGTGGATCACTATAATATAAGAGACATCAAACATGTGTAGTAATATAAAAGTGTTATTAATAACACTAGAAATTCCGCAGTTAAATTACAATGCTGGATAGATATAAACACTAACGATACATGTCGGACATTACCGGACGTAATCGGACGAACGTTACCGGACGTTCACGAACACTATCGAACGGACTTGGCCCTTGTCCGTGTTCGTCCGTTAAGCTTACCGAACGAAATTTTTGTGTCCATGTCCTGTTCGTTTATTAAACGGACGAACATAAATGAACTTCTTGCCGAACAGACGCCCGGACGTCCGCCGGACGTCCGGTTCGCTTACAGTCCTAGTTTTATACCTTCTGTTTAAAACGTTAAACCCATGTAGATCGATCATAGGTTTAGTTTTGTTATTTTTAATTGAAAAAATTGTGAAGGGTATTCTATAGATGTAAAAAGAATACCATCGAAACACGCGACTAAGCTAATTTCTTTATCAAACGTTGCCACACGTAGCGTAGCGCGGGAGAAAAATTCTAGTATCAGGTTAAACGTTTTTTGATAACCGACTATATTTTTTAAATTTTATACTTCTATTTTCATCATTTATACCCCAATCTCCGGTTTCAAAAGCTAAAATTTACGCTACAACTATGTATAATCATAACCAAGCTTGGAACTACCATATTTCATACGATAACCAAACAAATCATTTTCAACTAGAACACAAAAAATTTGATAAGGATACATTGGACAATTAACCGAGAACAACCCGTAACCGACGGTTAACCAACCATTAGGTTATGGTTGTTATGGTTATGGTTGTGGTTAAGTAATCTTTCATACCCGAAACTCGGCTATCGTTGTGGTTAAGCCCCATAACCAAGCCAACTTTACATGCCCCTAGTTTACGGACTCGGTGTTAACTAAAGTTATCCAATGTTGCATTGATGCATCTGTATCAAAGGTTTATTAGAAAAGTTATCCGTCGCACCCCATGTTTAAAGTTGTCCTGCGCCCAGATTGTCTACATGAAGGGGCTTAGCACCCCCGCAACTCATAGCCAAACACGATTCACTAGATCAAGGTGATCAAGATACATCCACATGTAATAATTTTGGGTTAAACTTTATTCTAATGTTTATAGTACTTTATACTGGTCAATCAAATAATTCTAATTATATATGTCAACATTTAATTGCCATCATTTATTAACGTAAAAGAACATTAATACTTATCCGCCGTAGTAAGAGTTGGCCTCTATAAAACAATCCACGCCTAATGACTCATGCAGGATCTACCTAAGTTGACTTACATAAGTTGACACAAGGTACTCCTACATCGAGTTATTTAATTATTGTACGAGTTATTTTTTATTGATTAAGATGTTCAAGATAAACAACAAATTGTCAATGACAAATAGTTCTAAAAACTACAAATATTCACATATATTGCTTCTCGCACCTAGAACGTAATCTCTTGGTTAATGGACCAGTAAATTAATTACTCCACCGGGCCTGTTATAGTTGTTGGTCCGCTAACAGAGAATCAAGCCCCCATAGAATTAGGATATGGGCTTTCTCTATGCACTATAGTTTTAGGCATACTTTCATGCCCACTCATCTTTAAATATCTTCACTTGTTCTTACGCAAATCAGAGATCAAATTCAACCATAGGACTGGTGTTCGTGTTTACTGTTTAGTTTTTCCAGAGGATCGAAACCGAATTATATTCCATATGTTTCAAATTACATTCACATTATATTTGTGCATATCTTATGTTATCCAGATCATTTTCTTTTTTACACAGATCATCATAGACTTGTTTAAACATGGTGTTTTATTACCTTTAGATATTTGAAACCATAAGAAGTTACTAAATGTGTAGATTGATTAGATCAAATGACTTTAAATTCCATTTGATTTGTTGTCCTTTTCCACTACATTCTTTGGGGGGCCAATATTTGTTTGGTCTTTTCTTTTAGTCTAAAAGAAGAGTGGTAATAAAGCAAAGCAAAATGAAGCCATATTTCCAAGGCCAAAATTGTGTCAACACTTAACAGTAAACAGACATGAAAGGCGCATTCAATTCAATTACCCTACCAACCAACCACTTTATAGATTACGTGTATTGAATTCAAAAAAAAAATCCACTCTTTCTTTCCCTTTGTTTCTGGCCCTGTAGCTGGAGGGGTCCTAGGAATTTAGGTACTTTATCTGTTCTATTATATTTACTTCAAATCTAGCATCTACCTGTATAGATTTTCAAGATTTTACTTAGTTTCTTTGATTTTAAAGGTTACTTATAGGAGCTAGTAAAGATTGTATTTTGTTGGGAGTTTTTCTCTTTTTGTGTTAAGATATATTGTACTATTGTAGTCTTTCTGTATACACAGTTACACACACATAATTTACTAACTAAAGTAAAAGATATTTAGCAATGTAACTTCTCTCTTGTGAAATGTCATACATAGGCCTTGAAACATGTGAGTGATGTCATATTCATTTTAAGATTAGATTCTCTCTGTCCATCATCTGCGATAAGAGAGTTGCAGAATTAGTTTAGCCTATATGTATCTAATAGCTATAAAATGAGACAATTACGATATATGACTTCTAGTCATTAAAAAGTGAGATTTTATTTTAAGGATGTAGCAGTGTTGTAGTCATATATGCCCGTCTCTGAGAATGATAAAAAATATTTAGGCCTCGTGCGAGATAAATTTGGGGCCTCCTCCTTATAATATAAACTAATCAATTATATATCCAAAAACCACAACATGAATACAACTGTTATATAATACATATAGAACAAAACTACTATATTAAAATGATCAAACTTAAGCGAATTTTAAGGCTCTCATAGCATTTAGGGAAGCAAATGTCTCGGTCAAGTCTTTATTGTCTAGTGTTAGTTTGATGGACAAGTAAATAACAAGACACTTATTTAACTTAAAAGGAAATAACACAAAGAAGAGGTTAACTGGATTGTCTAACGGTACCTAGATTATTTCATAAAATCAAGAACTTTGACTGTCTAGATTGTTTAATTTCAATCACATAAATTTTATTAAGTGATTGTGACTAAGTGAGTGAAACGTTGGTTGTGGGACAAACTCTTACTAGATAAACATAAACACTTTCTCTAAAAAATATGTTAATATATAAAAACTAATAAAAATCCCCAAAGAACTCAACAAAGTGTCGGACAAGTTTCATTATAAAAACCCATTTTATTTATAGATCTAATAAGAAATTGAAAGTAAAATCATGCATTTATATCAAGGCATAACAAAAACGATTTAACAAGAATAGAAATCATACCTTTAGGTTCTATTAAAATAATAACTAAGATCCAGATTCAATTTTACTAGCATATAATTAGATTAACACATCGACTAACAGATCGAATTGAGATATTCAAGTGGCCTGCTTATCTCCAATCGATGATCGATACCCCTTGGCCTTTGCTTGATCCTCAATAGACAAACGAACTCTGCTTTGTGTAGATTTTAGGGTTCTTTCAATTGGCCTCGGCATATCTATAAAATAACATGTTAAACTTTGGGCCCTTTGATAATTTGGGCCTCGTGCCACTGCACGGCCCAAAAACTGGCCCTGTAGCCATATATATATGTCCCCCACTTATCGCCCAGGGGGGGGGGGGGGTTCCATGGTTTTGTAGGCCTTGTCGCCTATTTTCCGCCCCAGTACGTATAGCCTTAGCATATACTTAAATGAAAACCCACTTTGAGATTATTCTTAGTGGGCCATTTTACACCTCAAAACTCTCCTAAAACTTTATGAACCCCCCAGCCCCACCACCACCTCAAAGTTTTGAACCAATTTGGCCTCAAGTGTTTTGTAGAAAACGTGTTAATATTTTAGTGTAATTGGATTAACTGGGTGATCAATGTAATCATAATAAACATTAAGTAAGTTCGGGATGTGCAGAGTTCACTTGTTTTAGTCTATTATGATGTTATGGGCGAAACCCCTAACAAACGAGGTCCGGGGACAACAGCCCTAACAGGGTCCAAGGGGCAGGGCAGAACCCCTGGTTATTTGGAAAAAAAATTATTTTTGTTAATATTGCTTCATTAAAGTTTTATTAGAAATATCTTAAATATATATAAACGAAGACTTCCTATATCAAAATCCCCAATAAAACGCTAACTACTAAATCCTCCAACCAATCAGATTTTTTCCTATAAACTCTAACCAATCAAATATTTAAGATATTTATATTTAATTATATTTAAAACAATAGAGTAATTTTGGTAGGAGAGTTTCAAGATCGATCAAACATTTGTTATTGTAAGAGAAAACTTACTCAAAATGTCGTTACAATAATTCTCTATTGATCACACATTTAAAGCATCTAACCAAGCCTATATTTATAATCTAACCTAACTTTGTGAGCAAGACATTACCATAATAATCATATTACAATTAGGAAACTAAACCAATTTGACCGATTTGTCATCGTATGTCCTTTCATATTCACCAACTTGTGAACACGACCGGAATTAACAACAGAGTTTTCTCACTCTCATTTTTATAAAATTCTCAATTATTAACTGGGACGTCACGTGTCATAAAACGCCATATATGAAAAAGCTTTTACTACAGTCGGATCCTCCCTCTATATACACTCACACACATGTACAATATGCATAGATCTTATTTATATATATATATATATATATTTAGTTATTTATTTTATATAGCATATGTTCTCCAAATGGGTATTTTGTAATTTATCATGTTTCATTAGATATTGTTTGGATCTTTGTGTTCCCAAAATCCCACCTGAATTTATACTTACGTGGTCTCATCATCTCAATTATTCTCAATGGATCCTTTAATTATTTCACAACACACACATATTACATAGTACCACTACCAACCTTAACTTTTAACACTTAACTATTAATAAAGTTTTCACCTTTGTTATACTAGTCAAATAAATACAAAAGGACCACATCAATGGGTTTCACTTGTTCTTTGGCCTGCAATCTTGACCTATTCAAAGGATATTCTTCAATTCCAACATTAAACAATTACATAAACAACGGAGATAGCAAGATTGTCTATAAGTAGATTATTATGATGCATAAAGATTGCATTTAACATAATCATGAGTGACCGGAAGGTTGTTTTGGTGACGGGATGCGCTAAAGGCGGCATAGGCTATGAATATTGCAAGGCGTTTGCTGAACAAAACTGCCACGTCATCACGTCCGATATATCTCAACGGATGGGTGACTTGTCCGATCTACAAGATGAACAAATCGAAACGCTAGAGCTTGATGTTTTATCTGATAAAAGTGTTTCATCGGCTGTGAAAGAAGTAATATCCAAACATGGCAGGATAGATGTATTAATTAATAATGCCGGGATAGGAAGCACGGGCCCACTAGCCGAGGTCTCATTGGATGAGATAAAAAGAGCTTATGAAATAAACACATTAGGACAACTTAGAATGGTACAACAAGTTGTGCCATCAATGGCCTCGCGAAAAAGCGGGGTCATAGTCAATGTTGGGAGCGTGGTTGGAAAAGCCCCCACGCCTTGGGCGGGTTCATATTGTTCTACCAAGGCCGCAGTTCATGCAATGTCCCATACTCTTCGGTTGGAGCTAAAACCCTTTGGAATTAATGTAGTTTTGGTAATTCCTGGGGCTATAAGATCAAATTTAGGAAGCCACAACACGAGCCGATTATCAAATAACAATTGGGAGCTTTATAAAGATTTTAGCCAAGAAATAGCCGAGCGCGCTAGAGCTTCACAAGTTGGCAAATCTACTGATGCAACTTTGTTTGCGCGACATATAGCAAAAAAGGTTTTGACCCCGAAGCCACCAAAACAAATAGTGTTTGGTCATATGACACCTTTATTTGCCTTCCTTTCAGTCTCCCCACTTTGGGTTAGAGATCTTTTCTTCACAAAAAGATTTAACCTAGACAAGAAGCTTGTTTGATCATTTTCATGATGTTTAAATGTTTATGTTGTTTTTCATGTTTTATGGGTGTTTAATGTTATAAAATAATGGATGCTTTTGGCTTGTGGCTAGCATGCTATCTTCTTAACACCATTAATGTTCGTTGCAGTATTTATAAATTTTTGTACTTTGAATCATTCACAAAATTAAATTATGGTAGTTGAGTATGTTAACAAGATTATCTAGACATTGTCAAATAAAGCATGAGATAAAATGTTCATAATTACTTATCTATTATTGTTAGTATTTAAAGCTATTTTAAGGTGTTTGATTTGATAAGAAGAGACTAAAAGACTTTATAAAGTTGAAATACAAGGGTGAGATGAGAGTAGAGGTCAAGTGATGGAGGCACATTGGCCCTTGTATGGTAAAAACAACCAAAGAGGGACTGAATAATTGAAGGGTACAGTGAGATGACTCATTTAAAGCAGACAAAAGAATAAGAAGAAGAATTAAATTGACAATGATAATCTTTATTTTTATGGCTCTTTTAAGAGAAATTACAAACGAAAATAAAAAATAATGAGGTTTGTTTTTACAAATGGGTGGATATACTCTCATCATTACTACTAACTTTTTTCCTTTTTTATAAATTATCATCCATAGCATAATTTTCTTTTTCGTTTTTGCCCATCATCTCTCTCTTACCTTTTCCCAAAAACACCAACTTAATCCTACTAGAAAATCTGTCCCCATGAACAAATTTGGCATGCAATATTTCATGGAACTTTACTGACTATTTCCCCATTTTTGCTGGCTAGTATAAATATTGAGTTAAATACCGATGTTATATGTATGATTAAAAAGATATATCCACATATTTATATAACATGAACACACTTAAAACCATGTGTCTCAAACACGTACATGCTAGCTCAACCCGTCTGTGAAAGTTGATGAAACGGCCATTTTTTTCACCTAAATTAGATCAAAGGATCTCAAGATACATGTCCATTTTGCCTTATAAAATAGAAACGAGATAATTATTATGTTGTGAAAGTTGATGGTGTTATAAATGTTGGATATGCAACAAGGGAAGAGTGAATTGGCATAACATAAACATGATTATGAGCATATGTTTGTTAGCGAACTGGAATTGGTTAATTAGTTTATGCACCACAATATATTGTGTTGTTACTTGTGTAGGGGTATAGTCTTGTACACTACATAGATGGAAATGAAATTAGGTGAAATTAGCTTTTGAAAATACATGGAATGATGCCCAAGATTTAGGGCAACATACCATATGCTAGGTTGCCATGCGTTACCTGGCAATTGGCATTACACCAACTTCATATGCTATATGTCGCCCGTACACATAAAATGGTCCTTCTAGGTGAATATCTTAAGTCCAACGTTTTGCTTTCATGTGTGTAGTTAGTTTGAAAAAGTTGGGATCATTTTTCAAGTAATAGTACCCTATAAAATACACAAAAGGGTTTATAAAAAAGTGGACGTCACGTACATATTTTTTTTTATCATAAAATGAAAAAAAGGAGAGATCGAATTATAAGTGAAAAACACATTAAAGAAGCCTATCTCAACCCTCATTCCAAACATGATTCAATCACTAAAAACTAAAAAGAGTTTGGTTTTTCTCTCTATAATTACTATCTAAGTATTTTTGTTTGAATCTCATCCTAGTATAAATATAAATATTAATACATTACATATTTGAATGAACATAGAGTGAGGGAGGGAGGGAGTGAGGGGCATGGGACTGCAATACGACTGTTTTGATTTGTCAGTCAAAAACAATACATATATATTATATCATATTATATCGTTATTGTTTAACGAGGGCAGAGAAAGTCCGTCCAAAAGGATGGAGGAGGAAATGCTTTACCCTGTTGAGTATGTCTTTCTTCCTGGAAACACTGAAACGGCGTCGTTTAGCTGATTGTCAAGGCACTTCTCATCAGAACAGCTAGCCAGCTAGGCATAGGAGAACCCTAGCTATTTCCTCCTCATGCTATTTATGTATATATATATCAAAAGATACCCTACTGATCAGCATGTATATATATCTAATATCTGTCTATGTGTATAGACCTTGAAACCCCACTCACATCAAACCTATATATAAACACTGTTTCTCTTCTTAACCCTAACAACTGCACTCTTTTGTCTTTTTGCCTCTTCTTGCTGCAACTGCAGTTTACTTGCCATCTTTCATAAATTTCATTGCCATCTCTCTGGATTTCTTTGCCTTTCTTGTCTTTCAGTCTTTAGCAGATCGATACTTTCTTAAAAATATTTAATTATTTACAATGACTTCATTTATTAAACAAATCAGGATCAAAAGAATTAACACCCTGATAAAATCCAACATCCACCGTGGACATGAGAGATTTCTGGTTGAATGTCATTTCTCTTAAATCAACGTGTGTTATGTTTAATGATGGTGGACAGTGCATAGCCAGAAATATTTTTCTGTGAGTTCAGAAAATTTCGAGGGACAGACGTCCGATTGTTTATCACTTAGATTTGGTTTTTCTATCGGTTCGATGTTGAAATTTGTATAGGTTCGATGTCAAAATACACTAATATATAAAACTAAAACAAAATTTTGTATGACGGAACCCATTCCACTAATCTTAGATAGTATACATTTAGTACTTTGTCGAAAGAATGAGCTTACTATCTAAATGTATTATTTGTGGGATGAAAAAGAAAGTGCAAGGGTGCAAGTTTCAACTTTCAGCATATCCAAGTCAAAATCTTGCAGTTTTTATCCCATCCTACACACAAACATAACTCTAGTATTTTCTAGGGTGTCACCCTAAACACTTTTCTTGTTTATATATAATATAAAAAATTAAAATTAAAATAAGATATATGTAATAAAAAAATTGGTTTGAATTGAGTTGTGAACGAAAATAAATAAAAAAGTTGAGTTACATTGGGTTGTGTAGGTGAAAAAGAATGAAATTAGTTTTTATTAAAAGTTGAGTTGATTTGTGTTGTAAATAAACTTAGTCTTTTATATATATATATATATATATATATATATATATATATATATATATATATATATATATATATATATATATATTGAACTATCAACGAAAAGAATTTTATTATCACAACAACATTACGTAAAGTATATACATATTGTAACAAGCAAGAGACTAGTTACATACCAAACCAAACAATTTTGTATAAGTTTTAAATGTAAAACTTATGGTTTAAAAACTTATTTATTTATAGAAGATGAAAGCAATAGAAAAAGAAAAGCAAAGCAAAAGAAGTGGTTTTTCTCACACACGGATCCCGATGGCATGTTGGAACGATGACAACATTATTGTTTAGTGTAAACTCATTCCTTTTGTGTAAGTTTAGACTAAGGGGTGTGGGGGTTCCAGTGGGGGCTTCAGCAGAGCCAAGAACCAATAATATTATGACGTGTGGCAGAGAGAAACTGAAAAAGGGGGGTGTTGGAGCCCTTGGTGGAGCCCCTGGCCCCTGGTGTGGGTAGCGCCCCTCTAGCGCCCCGCTAGCGCCCCACATCCTCTCTCTCTTCTCCCGCTACCATGCTCACGGGTGGTGTTTGCGCCTCGGTAGCGCCCTCTCTAGCGCCCATTTGGTGTGGCACTAGCGCCTGGGGCGCGAGCAGAGGGGCTCTAGCGCCCCCTTTGAAACTCCCACACCCCTCAGTCTTAAAGGAAATTGCTTTGTTCTCCTTTGGAAATCTTTTCGGACTGACCAAAGGTATTTTGGACAAAGATTAACTATTTTATTTAGTGTAAATAGTGTGAATGGTGAAAGAATTTAAACCAAAAAGAAAAGTATATACAATAAATATATATACTAGGTTAAAACATGCGTATGACATTATTTGAATAATAATATAATTCATTAATTTATATATACTTATAGATTAAATTATGTATTACATATTTACATGTTGCTTCCATAATAAAACATTAAGACACAATTTCACTAAACAAACTTATGTTATCCGAATCCATTAATACTTTTCTGTTGTTGGCACAACTGAAAATCAGATTATTATAAAGAGGGATTAGAAATAGAAACCTAATGATAAAATTACCCAACCATTAATAATTATATAACATTAATGATTATAAAACATTAATAAATATCCAAATACTAAAACTGTAGAATAAAATTAATAACAAAAACTAAATATAAGTACACTATTACAAAAGATAAAACCCAACTATTTACAACCACTAGCTAGCTTGGTCTATAGTAATAAAGATGTATAATGATATAATCTTCAACTAAAATGTTGTGTCTAGTCTCACTTTAAACATTATATATAAACATTATGGAAATACTAGTTGTTAAAAAATACTATAGAATAAAATAAGAACAAAAGATAAATAGTTATAACAATACGTCTATACTTTATAATAAACTCTACATGTGATACATGTTATCTAAATGTCATATTTTAACGTACAAATATTATAATTTGATTTTATATGCATAAACGAATAACTTATTTATATATATTTCTTTAATTCTACGATGGAGTGAGATAAATAAATATATTAAAGTTTTTAAGATGGAAAAAGTGAGAGGTTTATTTTGTCTTTGTTGGGTGGTGTTCCAGATAGATTGTCCCATATATACATTTGTGTTTCTGTTAGTTTCAAAAATGGAGGGAAAGCAAAGTATAATTAGTAAACTACTATCTTCCCAATGATTGATTAAGCTTTGCATCAAGAAAAATCAAAACCTTGTTTGGTTTAATTTCCTTTATTCCAAGTGTGAAAGTAAGTTAGATTCACACAAAAATGAAGTCTATGAACACCAACACAGACCACATTGACAACAACAAAAACAGCAACAACTGGTTAGGTTTCTCTCTTTCTCCTCACATAAACACAAACACAAACCCAACCATGGAAGAAGCTTCTCACTTCAACTACCCACACATGTATGGTGAAAGTGGTGATCATGAGATTTACTCCAACTTTCCTATTATGCCCCTCAAGTCTGATGGCTCACTTTGTTTGATGGAAGCCATCACAAGATCACATGAATCACAAGGTTTGTGTTTTCAAAACATCTTTCTAATATTGTATATATCTTATTATCTCATATTAATTAGTAATAAACAATGTGTTGTTTTTAGGAAGCACCACTTCATCTCCACCAAAACTTGAGAACTTCTTTGGTGGTGTAAACCCTAACAGTGCATTGTACTACAACCAACATGATGCTTATAACCAACACCAGATTCAACACCATCACTACCCAGATTACTACATACCAAGTTACACTGAAGAAGATGGCTTCAAGAACTGGGTAGCAAGAAACTATGGCCATCATAATAATGGAGATTTACAGTTGTCAATGAGCTTTGGTTGTTCACAACCAACAACCCCATGTATACCTGCAACAACACCACAACACCAAATCATACCATCTGCTAATACTAATACTATTAAGAAAAGATCGTCTGAGAAATTAGTTGACCAACCAAAACAAATTGTTCATCGGAAATCTTTGGATACTTTTGGTCAAAGAACCTCTCAGTACCGAGGTGTTACAAGGTTAGTTTCTTTAAGTTATAATAATAATATTAAACCTTTTTTTGCACACATTTTGATTTGTTTGTTTTGTTAGGCATAGATGGACTGGAAGATATGAAGCACATTTGTGGGATAATAGTTGTAAGAAAGAAGGTCAAAGCAGGAAGGGAAGACAAGGTTTGATTCAAGATTCAAAATTTGAAAACTGTAACAAATTATATATATTCTTACATCTTTTTTTATTTGATTAGTTTATCTAGGTGGTTATGATATGGAAGAGAAAGCTGCTAGATCTTATGATTTAGCAGCACTTAAGTATTGGGGTCCTGCAACTCACATCAACTTTCCAGTAATTTGTTTCCATTGTTATTATATATTAAACTTGTTACTACTTATGCAGTTTTACTATTTTTATGTTGGTTTTTTTATTTAAATAATATTTTGTTTATGTATTTCTCAGTTGGAGAACTATAAACAAGAAATTGACGAGATGAAGAACATGTCTAGACAAGAATATGTAGCTCACTTGAGGCGGTAACGATCTACATTGTCACATTAAATGTTCTATAATCTGTGTTAAAAAACTGATAATTCGACTTTTGTTATTATTTTTTTTTTCAGGAGAAGCAGTGGTTTCTCGAGGGGAGCATCGATCTACCGAGGTGTAACAAGGTCGATCTAAAGCATTTATAGATTTATAAAAAATAAAAATCTAGTATTTATGTTCATCAGTTATTTATTTCTTTTATGTTTAAATTAAAGGTGGTTTTTTTGTTTGTAAATTTCAGACACCATCAACATGGCCGTTGGCAGGCTCGGATCGGCCGTGTGGCCGGGAACAAGGATCTCTACTTGGGCACATTCAGTAAGTTAACTTAATATTTTTACTAGTTGTGTTTGAATGAACACAACTATATGTCATAATAGTGTGGTCCATATGGGTCATAATACAAGTAAAAATGGTTATATAAGTCGTATGACAATTGTTAATTTGACTGATGAAAAAATGCTTGATATGATGCCCCACAAACCATTTTTCGCTCTATCATATACCCGTATGTTTCGACATTATAGTGTTCGTATTTGATCTGAAAAATCTGCGTGCGTGGCGTCATAAATTCTAGTGTCTAGACTTGATTTATCAAACTTTGGTATGTCATTCCACCCATATAACTCTAGTATCCAGACTTGATTTATCAAACTCTGGTTGACAAACTTAAGCTTGTGTGATGTGACATTGTTTCAGTAACCAGTAGACAAATATGAATGCTTTTAAAAACAAACACCCTCCTGACAGCCTAAAATCTCTGAGAATCTTGACCTTTAAGATGATGATCAAAGCTGCTTTTGTCAACAAAAGAAGCTGATTTCAAATTTATGTCTTGATACATTTTATTTACAATTTTTAGTTCAACTAACAAAATCAGTCCTGAGTGGGACCTTTACACACTTTTCCATTGAACTTGTATTCACCAAACCAACTCACAACTTAAAAAACAGGCACCCAAGAAGAAGCTGCTGAAGCTTATGATGTGGCCGCCATTAAATTCCGTGGCGTTAATGCAGTCACAAACTTCGACATATCACGGTATGATGTCCAAAAGATCATTGCAAGTAACACCCTTTTAGCCGGTGAGCTAGCTAGGCGAACCTAAGAGGTGGACACCACCAATACCAAGCTCTTGTCAGACCAACCACCGTCTCAAAATGGTGAACCCAAGTGCATATTAACCGAGCACACCACAAACCAGAACAGGTTGGATTGGACAATGACACTCAACAGTCACACTGGGACTGGACCGGGGCTTGACGTGGACGAGTCATCTAAACTCGGAGCACACTTATCAAATGCATCATCATTGGTTACTAGTTTGAGCAGCTCACGTGAAGATAGCCCTGAAGGAAACAACATTAACCAAATGGTTCTTGGAACACCACAAATGAGGCCTCACGTCCCAGTTTTTGCTTCATGGATAGATGCATGATAATGGGGTCTCTCTATGCGTCTTTGTTTCTTATGTTCTAGTTCAATATGATGTATTAATTTGAATTGGGAAGGGGTCAAATTATTATTATATGGGATCTTGTGTCACGATACAAAGGTTCCAAATTTTCTAACACTACTACGTACAAGTATTTATTTATTTCAAGGTAGCTAGTTTAATTTTCTTGAATAGTATGCATGAAATTTTGTTTTTCATATTAATATTTGTATTAAATTAATGATGAACTGGTTTCATGACAGAATGATTCATTGACTATAAGGGCTAGATTATGATTAGATTTGGCCCTCTTTTACTAAGGCTGAGGGGTGTGGGGCTTCAACAGGGGCGCTAGAGCCCCTCCGCTCGCGCCCCCAGGCGCTAACACCACACCACCGGGGCGCTAACGGGGCGCTAACGCGAAAATCCATGCAGGCGTGAGCCTGTTAGCGGGAGAAGAGAGAGAGGAGCTTGTTGAATTTTAGAAAAAGAGCCGTTGGGCTCTTATTAAATTAAAAAAAAAAAAAATTCCTATATAATACCCCATTTCATCCATTTTTATACCACAACTTCAAACCTTCACCCAAAATCAATTCATCTTCTCAACTTTTTTTAAAAAAAATGGCTGGAAATTGGTACCAAAACCTTGATTCAAATTATATTGACGACGATTTATGGTCGTCACCGCACCAACCAATGTTTTATTCGGAGCCGCAAGAATCATCCGGCTTTCAACCATCCAACACACAACCGTCTCCTAACTTTGTTGTTCCGGAGACACAAGAATCACACTGTGAAGCTACGGGACCAAAAAGACGCGTCCACCGGAAAAAACAACTTGCAACGGACGGGTCGGGACCGGCTTCGACTCCGAGGACGAAACGGAAAGCCACTCCGTGGTCATCGGATGAGAAGGAAGCCTTGTGTCGGGCTTGGATAGTCATTTCTGAGGATCGGCGTTGCGGTAATTGTTTTAACGTTTTTAAAAATGATTTTTAATAAAAAAGTTAAATATAAAAGTTAAATGAAAATCTAATTTATTTATTCATTTTGCAGCCGACTACCAAAAGAGCAAAATTTTTTGGACAAAGGTTAGGGAGACGTTCTACATGCTCGTTGGGAGTACAGAGCGGAACGCCGATATGATTTCGGTTCGGTTGTCCGAAATCAGAAAATTTGTCGGCTTGTTTACTAATCTTTTCAACAGGAACAGCGGTCGTATGAGACCAAGTGGCAGTGATGATTTGGCGGTTTACAATTTCACGGTCGAAGAATGGAAGCAGGAGTGTTTGCGGAGGTATGGGATGGTGAAGACGTGGGACGATTTATTGTTGTGGGAGAGGTTGAAAAGGTGTTCCAAGTGGGTTGAGCTGGTGGCGCCGGACTTTGATGCGGAAGTAAGGGCGAAACGGACTAAAACTAGTTCGTCTGGAGCGTATAGCACTTCAACCGGGTCGAATTGCCGCGTTGGATTCGACCTAAACATTGCGGAGGAGGAAACGTCTTCACCGCCGAGGAAGCGGCCATTGGGAAGGGACGCCAAGGGGAAAAAACCGGCTGAGGGGGAAGCCGTAAACATCGCCAATCTTGTTGAATCCCTCAATAAATTCAACAAAACCATGGAGGTGGTCTCTAATGACAAAAAGGAAAAAAGTCGAATGAGAGATTTGGACTTTCTTACTAGAGACTTCAGTAACCTAAATCCGGTCGATCAAATGCTAATGGAAAAGCAAAAGGAATGTATCCGAAAGAGGTTGATCGAAGAAGATCAAGCCGAAGAATAAGAATAATGTTTTTTTTAGTACTTTAATTTTTATTTTATTTTTAGATATTAATGTGTTTTTTTTTTATTAATGTGTGTTTTTTTTTAATAATTTATGAGTTTTTTTAATAATACGTTGTTTGAATATATTTATAAAAAAATAAAAAAAAAATCGCTGGAGCCCCTGCTGGAGCCCCTCCACACCAGGGCCAGGGGCTCCAACACCCCCTTTATCCAGTTTCTCTCTCTGCCACACGTCATAATATTATAGGTTGGAGCCCCCATTAAAACCCCCCACACCCCTCAGCCTAATGGTCTAATTTTAAGAACAAGAATTGAACCCAGCTCAGTCCTTCCAATTATGCATAAGATTGTGTTTGTTCTTTTGACTTAATAATGTTTTTATATTCCAACTGCATGTCACCATGCAATATCTTTAATATTTTAATTGTGTAAAGCTTCATTTCATCATTACCTCCATTCATAATTTCTTGATTAAAGTCATTTATTCCTTATAATATTATTTCTTTTACTAGTATAAGCTAATTAACATAATCCGGTTTAAAAAGGTAACATAATCAAGAAATCCAATTGGACCCATTAAAAAGCTTAACCCGATTTTAATTAATATAAAACAAGACCTATTACAGCATTACTTCATACACATACACAAAAAATTTGTTCGGGTTTCAGTTTTTGGGAAACCATAAACCTAACACTAAATGGAGAGATGACTAATGATAAAAATAGTTAAATAATTAGCGATAAAACCAAACACTTGCGAATTATGTTTGCTTATCTTTTGTGTTTTCGTTTTGCGCCATAAACATACTAGATTTAATGATCGATGTAAAATGTGTTAGAAAGCTGGGTCCTATTTCTTTCTTTAGCACACAAACATGTTATGTAACCCCTTTTTATCAGAAGATCTAATTATATTTGTAGTAGTGATTATAGAAAATTGAAAATACAACTTTCTGTTATACATTTAGTGGTCATTAAATATAGAAGGCATATGATCGACATACATGTTCTCTTACGAAAATCGAAACTACCAACAAGTTTTCGTTTAGTGATTTATTTTTTTCCTGTTCATATTAAAGCATTCTTAGACGGGAAGAAAACTGATTCGAAGTTGGGTGGGTGTGCAAAATATGGACTTTAGGTGGTGGTTTAGCTTTAAGATTTGGATGTAAAACTTTTGGTGGAAACTAATGATGGTTTTGAACATTAAAGGAGTTAATGTGGGCTTTTTTTCTATTTCCTTTTCCATAAACAACATCATTGCATATTCATATAATCATTCTCTTAAAGTAAATATGCTTCAATCACCATTCCTCGTGGGGGTCTCAACTTTCTACCTTTGACCATCATCATCTCACATCACACCAACATTTATGTATGCATCTTCTGGTTTTGTGCTTATCAATTTATCATTATGTAAACAAATAAAACTGTTTTGAGTATGGTATGTATATATGTGTGTGTGTATATATATAGATGTATATATAATAGGCTACAACACCATTACACCCTAAAAACAAAAACTCATCATTTGCTGACTGGACGTCACATGATGCAAAACGCCCCATTTTTTAGATTCTCCACTACACATAGCCTAATAGCTAATATACAAGGAAAAGGAAAACTACATTTGAACATAATAATCATACATAAAGTCAACCGATGAAATCAAAGATTCTAGTGTACTGAGTATAAGATACAAAATCAACCGATGAAATCAAAGATTCCAGTGTACGAGTATCCAAGCATAGTTAACATTATTTCCGAATCTTTATATACTAGATGCCAAAGTCGTTATGACAAAAATCAAAAACAAATTAGTGTGTTGTAAACCCATGATCGATGGAGACTATTGATCTACCCGTGCATGAATAATATAACGGAGATAGTGTATCGGGTAGTACATCATAATAAGCTGAAAGTAGTGTATCTATTGAAGAACGTAAAGTAATAAACTAGAGGTAGCGTATTTATTAGCGTAATAAATCTCAATGTATCATAAAACAAACCATAGTATATCTATGAGAGAAAAATATATTGAGGCAATGCATGTGCCGGTATAATTCACTTGCAAACTTGCTTAATAAATATATCATCCTTGCAAACATGCAATTTCATAAACTCTTGACGAAATCAAAATCTCATCAACGGGAATTCGAATAATCATAATGAATGCACGAAGACCCATTGATTCGTAACAAAATGATAAAGCATGTACAATATCGTTGATCGAGTATAGATTTGATTGTGTCAAATCCTGCAACAAAAGTCGTTATGTTTCCAAGACGACTGTACTCTTTTGATCACTTATTTCATATTTTAAACTTCCATATTTCAATCTTAAGAAATTTATTAATATTATAGCATCATAAGCTTTTACATTTTTTTAAATTAAACTACATATTTATTTAATGTACATAAACCTATAAATTCATCTACGTACCAACAAAATTTATTAAAATCTTTATATATATATATATATATATATATATATATATATATATATATATATATCTGTCATTTATCATTTGTAGTTTACAAAAAAAAAAAAAGATTTAATCAAAAGTATTTTAGAGTTTACAAGTTTGCTTGAATTAGATTTTTGTATATACATTAGTTACAATATTGTTACATGTATCTACGGCTGCATTATACATCTAATTAATTAATTAGTATATTTATTTATTTATATTTTTTACAAACAAATGATAAGTTTATATCCTCTTTGTTGCAATACAGAACATTTATGTCTTTTCTGGCAGTAGCATTATTCAAACTCTTTTACATGTTATGTCCCCGATTTTGAATGACAAAGAGGAAAGAAATAAATTAATTGTTATTCCATGCAACAGAAGACGTGTACGTAAAGCTGGAGATATTCAACTTTGGACCAAGGAAGAATGTTTTTCAAAGAAAGATATATATATAAATTCTATTAAATTTACCACGTTGAATAATAGCAGCAGTAGTAGTAATAATAATAATAATAATAATAATAATAATAATAATAATAATAATAATAATAATAAATTTTATGTATGTTTGTATTTAATACTTGTTACTATATTTTAAGGGTTAATGAAATGAAACAGAGCAATAGTGAAAACCATATTTAACTTGAAAGTCATTATCAACTCATCAACTTTTTTTTATAATTTTTTTTTCTTTTGTTTGTTTTGATTATAAAATTAGCATTGTTTAGTCAAACATTAATGGTAACATCATTGAGTTTTTTGCTTTTAAGTAAGTATTTAGATACAGTAAAGTGTTATCGATTATGCGGAATTAATCAAGAACACACGAAGAACCAAACGGAACCCTAACAGTTTAATCTTTATAGAAATGGAATCAAACTGTACAATTAAGTTAGGGTTTACAATCTTGAACAAGAAACAAACAGAAATTACAAAATGAATTATTTCTAGAAACAGAACTTAAGAGAGTAGTTAATAACCGTCATCTTCAACGCTATATATAACTAACTCCTCTGTAGTAACAAATCAGTTTTCCAATCTTTCACTTTACACCCCTGTAGTTTGTCAAAGTTGTCAGTTAACTACTAACCACACTCACCACATATCCTATATCAGGTCTAGTACAGACCATAAGATACATCAAACTACCAAATGCACTAGCATATGGTACATTCTCCATTTTTTCTTTTTCTTCATCTGATGTAGGAGAATATAATCCCGATAACTTGAACTGTTGTCCAATTGGTGTAATTACTGATTTGCTCTTTTCCATAAAAAAAACTATTCAACACTTTCTTTATGTAGGAACTTTGTGTTAACTTCAACAACCTTTTATTCCTATCTCTGCAAATCTCCATACCAAGTATCTTCTTGGCATTTCCCAATTCCTTCATCTCAAATTCTTTCATCAACAATTTCTTTGTAGCTGCAATTTCACTTTTATCCTTGCATGCTACCAACATGTCATCTACATAAAGAAGTAAATAAACCATGTTCCCACTATCACACTCCCTAAAGTAAACACAATTGTCATGTTTACTTCTAGAAAATCCATGTGATACCATATATTCATCAAATCTTTTATACCATTGCCTAGGAGATTGCTTAAGCCCATACAATGATCTTTTAAGCAAGCATACCTTATTATCTTGCTTCTCCACCTCAAAACCAGGTGGTTGTCTCATGTATATCTCCTCCTCAAGGCTTCCATGTAAAAAGGCTGTTTTTACATCAAGCTGCTCAAGCTCCAAATCAAGAGATGCCACTAATAACAGGATTACCCTTATTGAAGTATGTTTCACCACTGGAGAAAATATTTCATTATAATCAATCCCAGCCCGTTGTGTGAAACCTTTAGCAACCAATCTTGCTTTAAATCTTGGTGCTTCAACCCCTGCAATACCCTCTTTCACTTTGAAAATCCATTTGCAGTCTACTAACTTCTGATTCTCAGGCTTATTGGCCAAACCCAAGTTTCATTCTTCATTAGAGATTCCATCTCTTCTTTCATTGCTTGTTGCCATAAGTCTTTATTTTTAGACTTGATTGCTTCATAGTAAGTAAGAGGTTCCAAAGTGTCTTCTTGTTCAGCAGCCATGAAAACATAAGCTGATATGTCATCATTGCCCCTGTACCTGAGTGGAGGCTGAATGACTCTTCTAGTTCTGGTTCTGGCTAAACCAGGGCTACTTTGAACTTCACTAGAAGGTCCTGCCTGATCTGAACTTGTAACTGTCTCAGAATTACCCTCAGACTCTAGCTCCACCTCAAACCGAACACCAGCATTCCCTGTATCACTGCTGTCTTTCTTACTCAAAACATTACAGTACATTATGTCTTCTTTGAACACCACATCTCTACTTACAATCACCTTTGGACTACCACCATCCATTCTCCAAAGTCTATATCATTTTATTCATTCAGGATACCCCGAGAACACACACTTTATAGCTCTTGGCTCAAGTTTACCTTGGTTTATATGTGAATAGGCTAGGCACCCAAAAACCCTTAGATTCCCATAATCAGTCTTCTTTCCAGAACACAACTCCATAGGAGTCATCATGTCTCTTGCAGAAGTAGGAGATCTATTTACCAAGTAACAGGCAGTTGTGACTGCTTCTGCCCAAAATGCCCTTGGCATCCCAGAATTAGACAACATACATCTAACCTTTTCCAACAAAGTCCTATTCATTCTTTCAACCAAACCATTCTGTTGTGGAGTACTTACCACAGTCAAGTGTCTTGCAATTCCCATTTCTTTAGAATACTTATTGAACAAATTATTGCAGAATTCTAAACCATTATCAGTTCTTAACTTTTTTAGCTTCTTCTCAGTTTGGTTTTCAACAAAAACTTTCCACTCCTTAAACTTTTCAAAAGTTTCATCCTTAGTTCTAATTACATAAACCTAAACTCTTCTTGAATAGTCATCTATTATGGATAAAAAATACCTTGCTCCACCAAGTGATGCAACCTTTGCAAGGCCCCATAAATCAGCATGAACATAGTCCAAAATCTCTTTTGTGCTATGCTTGCTTTGGTTGAATGACACCCTTTTGGCTTTTCCCATGACACAATGTTCACAATGATCTATTTCACAACCTTTTAGATCACCAATGTGTTGTTGTTTATTTAACTCTACCAACCCTTGAACACTGATATGGCCAAGCCTCCTATGCCATAATTCAGCTTGACTGACCATTTTACCCTCAACCAATGACACAGTTCCTGCAACTACTTCTCCATCAAGAAAGTAGATATTATTATCCTTCCTAGTACCAGATAACACAACCATGGATCCCCTTATCACTTTAATCTTCCCATTTCTCATACTAACATGACAACTAGTTCTATCTAATGAACCAAGTGATATCAAATTCCTTTTTAGATCAGGAATGTACCTTACATTGTCAAGTTGATACTCAACTCCATTGTCAAGATTGAATGTAACAGTTCCATACCCAAGAATCTTACATGGCCTATCATTACCCAATTTAACAACTCCAAGATCTTCATTTCTTAACATACTAAACAGATCTTTGTTTGGAGTCATATGATATGAGCACCCTGAATCAAGAATCCATTCTTCGTTATCCTCTCCACTAGAGACCACCATTACATCAGAACTATCATACCCTTCTGACTCTTCCTGTCAAAATTACCATTATGCCCTTTTGAACTACTTGGTTCTCCTTTCTTCTTCTTTCTTTCTGGACAGTCCTTCTTAAAATGTTTCTCAGAATTGCAAATATAACACCTTCTTTTACCCTTTGACTTTGATCTTGGACCACCTTTTGACTTGTGATTTCTTTGTTCTTGTCTACCTCTCACATACAGTCCATCTACACCATCATCCCTTGTTTCTCCCCTCTTTTTCAGTTCTTTTGAATTTAATGCAGCCAATACATCTTCCATTTAAAGTGTTTCTCTACCATACATCAATGTGTCCACAAAGTGTTCATATGATGATGGTAGAGATGAGAGAAAGATTATAGCCTGATCTTCCTCATCTAATTCCACTTCAATATTCTCTAAATCCAATATCAATTTATTGAATTCATCAGTATGATCATCTAAAGTTTTACCTGATGTCATTAAAAAAGTATAGAGACGTTTTTTGAGATACAATCTGTTGGCTAATGACTTAGTCATGTATAGCGATTCAAGCTTTGACCAGACTCCAGCAGCGGTCAGTTCTTTTGATACTTCTCTCAATACCCGATCACCTAAACTAAGAATAATCGCCGAATGAGCTTTTTCTAAAATATCCTTTCTCTCTTTGTCGTTGAGAGTTTCCAGCATGTTTGGCTCTCCCAACAAGGCATCGGAGATACCTTGATGAACCAACAATGCCCTCATCTTGACCCGCCACAAACTGAAATCATTCTTTCCGTCAAACTTCTCCAAATCAAACTTTGCATTCACCATTCTTTAATTCAAACTCACAGGGGATCTATTTCTTCGCAATTGAACCGAGCAACAAAGCTCGGATACCAATTGTTATCGATTATGCAGAATTAATCAAGAACACACGAAGAACCAAACGAAACCCTAACAGTTTAATCTTTATAGAAATGGAATCAAACTGTACAATTGAGTTAGGGTTTACAATCTTGAACGGAAACAAACAGAAATTACAAAAGGAATTATTTCTAGAAACAGATGTTGAGAGAGTAGTTAATAACCATCATCTTCAACACTATATATAACTAACTCCTCTGTAGCAACAAATCAGTTTTCCAATCTTTCACTTTACACCCCTGTAGTTTGTCAAAGTTGTCAGTTAACAACTAAACCTTATTTAACTCTTCTAAACAAATTCAGCAATTGACAAAATTACCCCTGAACTTGTTAACCACCAATTAACATCCATTTAACCGAACTAACAGATGTAATGTACGAAAGATTATTGATTGAACCATGATCACATCTAACATAAAGGATATGTTATTTATTTTGTTTACGCCAAGGATATGGTACCTACGTGTACGGATGATGTTATACATGTTTTCAGTTGCGTAGGTATGAAACCTCTGTGTTTAAGGACTATAACGTACGTGCAAATCCAACCTTTGGACACCATGGGTTCTAGACATGTTAAGTTGGTGTTTGAGAAGTAGTTTGAGAGATTTGGAAATCTCCTACTGCTTGAACTTACTTAGGGACGAGGAAGTGGATACCAGCACGAGTATGTAGCTCAATTCCGGTGAAGCTCGGTATGTGCCTCATAAGAGGTGGATGGAAAGAATGATATGTTTTATACGACATGGAACACTTAAAACACGAATAGTGCGTGAAGGGTTAATAGCACTTCATCAACGCTGTTAACAATTTATCTTATTTGTAGAGTTATGCCTGCTACCGACGCATGACAACGTAAATGTTTGTAACATTAGAGCATTCTTAGCAGGTCTTTATATTATTGTGAGTGGGTACTCTATATTATACAGAGTTGTTATAACTGGAGGGCACAGGAAAAACTTTTGTTCATAAGTATATTTGAAAGAAACTTTGTACAAGGCTTCTACAAAGTCCTAACATTTTTTCTTTTGATGAGGGTGAGCTAACAATTAAAGTGGTTTATTAACAAGGCATATTTTTATTTTCTTTTTATGAAAGTGGGCTTACAATTAAAGTGGTTTATTAACAAGGCAAGGCCCAGTAGGGTTTAGAAGTTAAGTAAGTTACGTTAGTTGGGATTTGTAAATGATAGGCCCAATAAGTTATTTTTATTTGATGTTTGAGAGGAGATTATAAATTTCAAAAAAATATATATATAAAGGGAATAATATGCCAAATAAATCTTATGAAAGGGTATGAAAGTTGAAAGCGAAGTATAATAACCGAGGAAGACGGGTACGTTTTATAGTGGCAGTTTACAAACCTATTCATCTGAAAGGATAAATTCTGTTTATAGATACTCTATGCAATGAATATGCTAAAAAAACAAATGCATAAACTACCTAAAATACCAATGCCCAGTTACCAAAATTGAAATTAGGCAAGTTAGAGATTTAATACACAATGATAATGTACAAAGTTCGCAGGTATAGTTTTCAAGTTGTTGTAACGCTTATTCATACCAAACGAGAAGAGTAATTGATTTAGGCCAAAAATACGTTTAAAACACCAACAGACTCCATTAAACCTCCCATTTCTTTCCTGATTCACATTATATATCATCAAATGCCCAAGACTTGATTTAAAAGCAATTAAACTAGCTAGCTACCAACCTACTTTCATTCGCTTCAATATATTTATGCTTCTCATGTGATCATATACAAGTTAAGTTAATTAACATGATGTAAAATGAGTGACAAGAAAATTATTCATATACCCTTTTCATGGGAGAAGATTCCAGGGGTGCCAAAGTATATGGTCTCCACACATATTCGTGCTTCGGTGGCACCACCAGAGTCAAAAATAAACCACCATCAGGGTCTACCGTTGCCGCCAGGGTCTTTGAAGCAGCCGGTGAGATGTGCATCAAAGAGGATGCTTTTGAAGGAAGCTGGTCATGATCCTTTTGTTGCAGCTATGATAATATGTACAAAAGAATATTGTGATAATAATAACAATAATAATAATGGTGAGATTAAGAAGAACAAGAGCTTTGTCCGAAAGAGTAAGTCTTTCTTATTCACATGCAAACATTCATTTGATGTCCAAGAGGTTTCCTTGTTAGTCAAGAATGACTTCAGGCTTTGAAGCTTTTATAAAATCAAGCAGCATGCATGTCTGGTGTTCTTCTTTTCTTTTTTGCTTGGGTAGCATTAGGTTTTATATTTTATATAATAATTGTATACATGCATGTTTTATGTGTTACATATATATCTGACATTGTTTACCGAATTACCGTATAATAAAATTTCCTGCCGAGTGATTCTGTTTGTTTTGTTGCGGATGATCTTTCAATTTAGTCACTGTAAAAAAACTAAACGACTTAATTTCGATCATTCAAAACATTATGATGAGACCGTTGATTTAGACAATGGATGTTACATGTCAGGTAAGGTATCAACAACAATAGCCACAACTAGAATTTGTCAAATAGCGTATAATTGATTTATTAGTTTTGAAGTATATAACGACTCTTTACTTAAAATGCATATAATTGACAAATAATGGATTCATAGCATAAATGAATTAAATTAGAAGTTGAGACTTGGTGTTGTATGTAACTCGGATTTGAGTTATGCTCTCATCATTTATATATTTTAGCGACATCAGGTGATGATGGGAGAAAAGGTGAGTAGGTGACGTTTACAAGTTGGATCCTTGAGTTGAACATGTTTTATTTCACCGCACTGTCGTATCTTCTGACAAGTGTTCACATGCGTTGTCCATATGTGAGGGTTTTCTCCGGATCGGAAGGCGAGTATATCCTGAGGTGGTAAATTTAATTAACCATTAACCTATTTAGAGGATTCGTTGGCCATTCAAAAAGAAAAATATGAACCAAAAATATAATTATGTACGTACTAATGAGAGATTACTATCTAATATAAGGTCGCTGAAGGCACTAGACGCAGCAGCTAACTGGGGAGACGTTGCGGGTACTTGGACAAGGCAGTGAGTAGTACTCAACCATGATTAATTATAACGAAATTAGTTTTGAAAGATTTATTAAGCAAAATCGGACCACTTTCTACGTCAATCGGTTCAATGTTATATGTGTCCCCAAATTATAATTTGAAGCATCGGACCATTATGCACTTTGAAGCATAATCTAACTGTTCATAAGTTCGTTTGTGCAAGCTACTGCTTGCGCTAAAATCAGACCTTTATGTGGGCATGGATGTATGTTAGGTGCAAACAACCCCATATGTTAACTAATTGTCCATTTGTCTAAGGAGACAAAATCGAAGAAAGCTTCTACGCATAAATCCATTCCAAGGTGGCAAGGTTATTCTCTTCTTTATGTGGCAGGATGGCACAAGTTCTCAGTTCTCGCTCGTTCCACTCATTTCATTTTCAATGTTCACAACTTTTATGTTTCAAATATACGAGTTTGAACATCAATATCTCATTCATTTTAGTTTTGTTTTGGATACACTATGGTTGTTACCAAGCACTAGATGTAAATGCTGAAAATACTCATATTAATCTCGATTACATTTAGGGGTATTCATCGGATCGGATAACGGTTTATTCGGTTAGGATTGTTAGGATTTGAAAATTTTAGAACCCTATCCGAAATCCGATTCGATCCGAATTAGGGACATACCTATCCGATCCGAACCCGATCCAAATTGAATTTGGATGGATACGGATAATCTGAAAATATACGAATAATTTGTATAACCAATATACAAACTTAAGTTTTTTATTGTGTCGAAGTGATAGTAGTTATGATATATTTGTATATCCAAGTTTTAATATTTGGGTCCGTTGCCGAGTTTCCCACAAAACGCACATAGAAACATACTAGTTAAACATTAAACGGAACTTATTTGGCTTCAAAAGTAAGCTATATTTTGTTATGGGCCATGATGATGCCCAAGAGTTGTTGAGGTATTCATCTCACATTCTCACCCCAAAATTAGTTGCAATCATTGTATAAAAGTTTCATATGCACCTCTTAAAAGAGCAGCAACCTACAAATGATTTAATAGTGTCAATGAAATTCAACAGCAAAGTCAACTTATTCTATCATACATTCACCAAAATTAATTAAACATAATTAAGTTTTCATTCAATGAAACCTTGCCATATTCTTAGACCAAAACTTACGTTTTTCACAAATTAAAGCTAGTATATGTATATATAAAATCAATTTTGTCATTCAAGACTTGTAACTTTGACAACTTATGTTTATCCGAATATTAATTAATGTTTTTTCTCATATGTTTTCCAAAAATATATGATTAAAAGTACTCAAACTATATAAATATCAAGATAATTAAGACAGACTTGAGTTTAAGTTTTCAGTTTCAATTTTGAACTAAGTTTAGTCAGCTTGGTATAAAGTTTTAATCGAGCTCGAGCTAACCTTGGCTCACTAACAACCTTTAGGTGTTTGTTCACTAATGCATCACACTGTGATCTTGCTAGTATGTACATATAAATATAAGTGTGTAAATGCATATGTATAGTTCTTTATTTTCTTGATATAAAAATTAAATAAATAATCTTTTTTAAAATGTGTTTTTCTCAAAGTTTTCTCATATATATATAAAATTCTGATGATCCCTTATCTTCACTTAATAACTATTTAGTGAACTATTACGAGACGATAATTCTATCCTAAAGGGCTTGTGATATATAAAAGTAATTATTACTCAACGGTTATACATACAAAGATGTAGACTTATAGTAAGTGAATATTCAAGTTCTTCCTGCTTCCGGTGTCCAAAAGCTTCAGACAGCTTTAATTTCCCTCCAGACGAATCATGCTCATTTGTAAAAAAACCTGTTTGGATAGATCTGGTGAACATGCCCTCCACTGTAAGGAATTGCCGGGATTCAAGTATCGTCACGACTGGGTTAGAGATCTTCCCCAGAGCACAAATCTCTACACCCAGAGGACAAGAGAAAATAACGCCCATACCGCCCGACAAAACAAAAAGAGGAAGCTTGGTATTTGGCAGTCAAGGGTAAACTTTGACACCTCATCTAACTCTCGCCCTCTCTTAGGCGGAAGGGACAACATGCAGTCGTCGAACCAGAATCCCAGATGGACGCCACTCACCAAAAGCGTCACCGAAATATTTGCCACCGAGAGGCTCCCATGGCCAAAGGCTCCAATAATCCGACAGCGTCAAAACGCTGATCAGAGCAAATCCTGTGACTTCCACGGGACAAAAGGACACACCACGGAGGAATGCATATCCTTGAAGAATGTCGTCGAAACATTCGTCAGAGATGGGAAACTCACACACCTCGTGGCGTAATGGGTGCTGAGCAAGCTAACGCGTGTAGAACCCTAGTTGAGGAAACAACTACAGCACGCGGGTGAAACTCTGCAACTCCAATGTCGGAGACTACATACTGCGTAACAACGAGATTCCGAACCAGGAGCGCCCAGGAAAGTTGGCCCCTGTTTGGGAAGGGCCATACATTAATTTCTGGGAAAGGGCGCATACCGGCTCGAAAGGCTCGATGACATCCCCATCCCAAGAACATGGAATGGAGCTCAATTACGCAGATGCTACATGTAGATCAATTCCAAACTTGTAAAGAAAAGGCCTAGAGCCACTTCTAATGGAAATGATTCTCCTTATCACATTGATGTTGATAGCCTTACCTTTATACTTATGAACTGACCACACTGATATGCCGGTATTCACCGCATAAATAACTGAGGGAGGAAGTAAGTCGTTGCGTGTGGAAAGCGGCAAAACCCACATAAACACAAAAACGGTAGAAAATTTCTATGGAAAAGATGAGGAAAACCTTCACGTAGGTCAGATATAGGTGAAGTTTGGTCATCCTACTAAGTGAAAGTGACGGTCCTACCCGCACAATCATGATAGAGGAAACTGAACATCAACCTATTATCAATCACGCGTCGAAAGGTTAACTTATTCAAAACACTTAGAAAATTTCTAAGGAAAAGATGAGGAAAACCTTCACGCAGGTCAGATATAGGTGAAGTTTGGTCATCCTACTAAGTGAAAGTGACGGTCCTACCCGCACAATCATAATATAGGAAACTGAACATTAACCTATTATCAATCACGCGTCGAAAGGTTAACTTACTCAAAACACATAGAAAATTGCTAAGTTAAACTAAAATATGCATGAGCAAATCATATAACGTTTATAAAGCAAGCCATTAAGTGAAAGTGACAGTCCTACCCCGCACAATCATTTATATACACGAAAAAAGCTGTTCAAACGTTACAAAACGGCCATGTATCTACCCGCCTACAAAAAATACAAATTTATCCTAACGGCTTGGAGGAATCTCAAGATTCAGGCTTCGGGACCATTCCCTCCAAACCCACTTGAACCCGCACCATCAGTTGGCTGCGGCTGTTCAAGGAAAGATTTGAGAACAGTTAGCCCGTCATCAGCAGCAGCAAGTTCGTTCACCTTCTCCACAACCGGATGAGAAAAAGCAGCATACTGGTTCACAGCTTGGTCGTAGGCAGCTTCAGTGTCAACATCATATAGAGGAAATTTGGAATGCGGGATGCCTTTCCCTGCAAATCCTAGACCAAGCAAGAATCCAGCTCTCTCTCCATCCTCATGAGAAGCGTTGAGGGCTGCACTCATGGTATCATCATAGGATGTGTTCACGAAAATCCGATGCACAACCTACACAAAAAAAACTTTTCTAAGTATAAAGAAAAAGAGCAAAAAGCAAAGAGTTACGGAGCTATGCGTACCTGCGGCAAAGCTTCTCGCAGAAGCCAATCCTTATGGGACAGAGCCTCCTAAAGGGTAGCTTGAGCTTGATCGCGTGCGCGTTCAGCTTCATTCTTATTAAGGTTGGCAAGCAACACCTCCTTGGCAGTAGCTTCCTCAACGCCTTTAAGCTTGCGCTCAGTGCGATCAAGCACACCCTTCTGATCCAAGAGCTCTTGTAGCTTCTTGGCGTCCTCCAAAGCCAAAGCATCATGAGCCTGCTGAAGCTTCTCCAATTTGGCTTTCAGCTCTTCATTCTCAGCGCGCAGAAGCTCAGCAACAGCTTCAGCTTTGGTGGCCCTTTCAGTTGCATTACGCGCAGTTTCCTTAGCCAACCTAAGCTGTTCGTTAATAGCTTGGGTAGCCTTGGAACGGGCCTCATGCCTAGCTTGAATTTCAGCCTCTAGAGCCTTGAAGGCCTTCTCTTTCTCCGCAGCGTGGCGGCAAGCTTGTTGTTCTCCTCCCGCAGCGATCGAACCTGAGCCCCCTCCAAGCTACGCGCAGTCTTTAACTTGTCGTTTTCACGACAAAGTAACTCGACGCGCGGCTGCATCCGAGCGAGAAGGATTCGGAGCTCGTTGGACAACCTGCCCTCCTGGTAGCTAGCCATAGCCTCCCCCAATGCACCGCTTGGAGCGGCATGGCGCGCCCAGTCGACGCAGTCTGCAGCCGTCCTCAGAGTTGTCCCTCGGCGGATATTCCACCTTGGCGCATAGACCTCATTGGAATACGAAACTGCGAAAACAAAAAACAGTTAGGAAAAAATGACAAGGAGGGATAAGAGGCCAAAGTAACCCCACGCACCTGTAGGGTCGATAACAGGCCGATAGTCGCTAAACCCATCACCTGAACCTAGAGGATATCCATCCAATAGGTCAAGGAGATGGGAAGGAGGCAAAGATGGGACTCCCTCATCAACAGAGGTAAGTCTAGAGGTCCCAACTCTAAACATACCTGAAGAACCGGCCATAGACGAGGTAGTCGCCGACGCCGAATGTGACGCTGTAGAAGCCACTGAGGTAGAGACCATCGGAGATGAACTCATTTGAGATAAACTCATAACCGTGGTAGCCGCCGCAGATGAGCTCGCAGGAAAAGTCACCGCCGGTCCGGTGAAGGATGTAGTAAAGATGGCACTTACGGCCGGCGGAGACGTTGAACTGCTCAACGCAGCAACAAAACTGGACGCCATCGTCGGCACAACAGCCATGACAGATGACGTCATAACTGGAACAGTTGCTTCAACAATATGAGCAACTGAACCAGCACTAGAAACAGGCGCAGCCGCCTGGGTCATCGCCTCGGATAGGTTGACCAAACCTATCGTCGTGGGTCCTGAACCGCTTCCTCCCGCACCGCTCTCGAAAGCGGATAAGTCCACTCCTGCATGAAGAAAAACAAAAGATAAAAAAAAAACAAAGGCGGAAAGAAATGCGGAAAAGGTACACAAAAAATATACTTACTGGCTTTCTTGATCCTGAAAGACCTGACAGGCGGAGATAGACCCGATGAAACTTGCCTCTTCACGCCAGTCACCTTCGCAGCGCTTGGTGGCTCGGAAATGACAGCCGTTGTCTCAACCTCTGAGACAATGGTCTCGTCACCACCACCAAGGTTCCCCGCCACCTCCTCACTTTCAGTCTCGGAATCAGACTGATTCCCCAGGTCGACGACGGAAGCAACCTTCGCCTTGCCCTTCACGCCAGCAGCCTTCTTCTTCCTCACAAAGAAAGGCCCATCTGTGGATCCCTCATCAGAAGATAACAAAATCAGAGGAATTCCAGCAGAAGTTTGAGCATGGAGAGGACGAGGATTAAAGAACTCCTTACCTGGCCCAGTGGCGCTTAAAATTTCGTGGCCCGGCAGGTAGACCTCTACGAATCTATCCGCCGTCTGCTCCAAAATGGGCAACTCGTTCTCATCGAGATCACGAGTACCCAACCGTGCGGGACCACCAGTCTCTCGCGGATGCAAGAGCGATTGTAAGTCGTTCCCTTTGAAATAAAACGATAAAAATGTTAGAAGGAAAACCCTAAACCAACACAAAAGACGAGGCGTACCAAAAGGAAGATAGTTCAAACCGTATTCGAGAACGATGGGTGTTTGTGGCGTCCCGGACCCAGCATCCATCCACACGCGGCTCATCCCAAGCATCACCATCCCAGACTCCGCGAAGCGATAAACCGGAGTCTGAATCTGGGAGATCTTGGTGAACCACTCCGTCTCCTGGTAGTTGGAGGCGTGAAGGTTAGGAAGTGCCCTCCCATTCTTGAACGTCATCGCGATAGGGACGACGCGAGCGGAGATGTAGAAAAACTCCCGCTTCCAAGAATGAAGACTACGCTCAGTAGCTCAGATCTTCAAACCCTTGATCCGAGTAACAAGGGTATACCAACCCTGGTTGCACCTCCAAGTATAGAAGGTCATCAGGCGGTCGACGCGAGGCTCGATACCCAAAATACGGCACACCCATTCGAAATGGCGAACTTTGGCAATTGCTATTGGGTGCACCTCCGTCAGACGTGGACGTCGGGTTCTCGAGGTATACGTTGGACTCCTCGAAGTTAACCTCAGGTTATGAGTAGAAGACATTTTTTAAATGTTAATGAAAGAAAGCGGTTTCAGGAGAATGCTTGCAGGAAAAGATGAGTATTCTCCGGAAATCGCTTAAAAGGAAAAGAAAGGTGAAGTGAAGGTATGGGACGAGATACACCCTCTCCCCCCTTATATACTCATCGCAATGAATGCGATGAATTTAATGCGGATGAAAGAGAAAGCGCACGCGCAATGACACGGCGACACGTGTGGATACAGCAAGCTGGCAACAGGTGTCGGAATGGCGCGTGTCATGAAACTCGCGCCCACGCGCCTGAAAAAGCGTCCTGATTAACCACATGCTGTCACATCGTCATAACTTCCTGCACGTCCTGAAACCGTCAGAAGACGCCAACGTCCCTTCAACCATTTGGACTGTCCTTATCCTTTCACCATCTCTCCGAATTCCAAAAAGATTCAAAAAGATTCAAAAATAAGAAGGAATATACCCCCTTACCTTGGAAAACAAGAAACCGTAAGACAAGTGCGGGTACAGTGTCAAGACGAAACCCTTCACATACTTAGCCCTTGCAGGGAATTGAAGCCAAGAATACCTTGGAAAGCAAGGAACCATAAGACAAGTGCGGGTACAGTGTCAAGGCGAAACCCTTTCACATACTTAGCACCTGTAGGGAATTGAAACCAAGAAGGATCTTATGGGCCATGCTTGCGGAAAGAGAAATAGCACCCCAGCATGGCGGGAACGTTGAGAACTAGATTGTTTGAAGCTTCAAGGTGGAATTGGTTGTTTAACATAACTGATCACTATGTCAAACTACCAAAACCTCGTGGAGATTCTACACAAGTGAAACTCAACGCTCCCGACTTGCGAGGAGGTTACACACCTACCCGCATCATACCCAAAGATCAGGCAGAAAAGTCGGGAATTTCTGCAAGTGACATTAGGAAAACTGCGGGAAGAATCCCTACGGAAAACCTTAAAAAACGAAAAACCCTTTTCAAAACCCCTTGCTTAAAGTCCAAAAGTTCCCCTCATTAACAATTCATGAGAAGAACAATGGACTGGGGGGACTTGAAGAGGTAGGTCCCAGCAAAGCCATGTTGGACCCGCAAGACTCACCTTGAAGAGGGACGTCTGCGCAAAGACCAACTGGATCCGCATGACCCACCATGCTCAGAGAGATGAAGACCTTACACGCAGTAAGCCAGCTGTTCCCGCAGGAAAGCCTCCCTTGGTAAAGTACCCTGCCTGTTCCCGCAGCTGCAGATACAAGCCAAGAAGGAGGGCTACCCGCACTAACAGTAAGGCTACACGCATAAGGCACTAACTCTTATATTTCAGTAATGTCACCTGAAGAAGGAATGAGCAGGGCGGGAATATTCCCGCCCAAAAGAGCCAGTCCGTACGCTTTAGAAGATCTTTTGTACTATACCTACCAAAGTATGGACAAATAGACAAGATCTGACAAAAGCAACCCATGAACCAATCACAGGGTGACAGCTCACCGACAATAGTACGAGGAGCAGCACGCTCCGGTACAAAATGTCACTATCAGCCGCTGCCTACCCACCAACTCCCATCGTGGCACGAACATAGCTCGTAGATGGTGGAAAAGGAATATTATACAGCTGGCCGTACCTGCTTGGAAACCTACCTTCGGCTATAAATACTCCAACACCTTGGAACGGTATCATCATCTTATCTTCTCTAGCTATTTCTCTCTATATACACTTATATTCAGAGCAATCTAGTCTAATTCTCACGCCGGAGGGTGGTCACAAGGAGGAAACCCCCCCTTCTCAGTGACGAGCTCACGGTGTCTGTTTTGCAGGTCGAGAAGAATAACCATCTTTGCTGGACCTAACTCTCGTGGGAAACATCTACTTAACCCCCATATTATCCTTAATCTGCCGGGGTCATCTAGTGTTTCTTCAATAGTTTTTTATTTTCTTGATATAAAAATTAAATAAATAATCTTTTTTAAAATGTGTTTTTCTCAAAGTTTTCTCATATATATATAAAATTCTGATGATCCCTTATCTTCACTTAATAACTATTTAGTGAACTATTACGAGACGATAATTCTAACCTAAAGGGCTTGTGATATATAAAAGTAATTATTACTCAACGGTTATACATACAAAGATGTAGACTTATAGTAAGTGAATATTCAAGTTCTTCCTGCTTCCAGTGTCCAAAAGCTTCAGACAACTTTAATTTCTCTCCAGACGAATCATGCTCATTTGTAAAAAAACCTGTTTGGATAGATCTGGTGAACATGCCCTCCACTGTAAGGAATTGCCGGGATTCAAGTATCGTCACGACTGGGTTAGAGATGTCTTATGAGATGTGCTTAGGCGTGGCGGGATCTCAGCCAAGAAAGAGGCACCTGTTAACTTTATGACTAATCCGCGAGAGGGAAGATCTACCTTGTGTCCTGCGGACGTTCTTGTGTTTGTCTGGGCAGGGGGTAAGCATGCATGCGTCGACCTCACCGGGGTGTCCCCGTTGGTTGGGCTGAGAGACAGTGGCTTCGTTCCGGGACAAGCGGTTTTGAGGACGGAATCTAGGAAGGTTGCTAAGCATGAGGCAGCGTGTTTGGAGAATCAATTTGCGATTCAAAAGGGGATAGCGGCGCAGCTTGTTGCTCGCTTACCAATTATCCAGATGTAGCTCGGTTTATGTGTCTATAAATGGAAAAATTACAAAACAAATTTTGAGGCAACAACAAAAAAAATAAAAATTAAAATTAAATAAATAAATTTACTCCTTCTCACCACTAGTTGTTGGGCTTAAAAAGTGAAGATAAGGTATTAATGAAAGTGAAACCAGGCAATTAAGCAGGTAATGATCATCTTTAACAAGAACACTTTATTTCTTTTGTAAGGCATGCTACTAAAGTTCGAGACTTTTAGCTCCTGTGGATTCACATACCGTGATATATTCAAGGTATGCAATGATAGAAGATATAGTTTATTAATATCCAGGCTCCTTGGAGTATATATTATGTTAAAAGAACAAATTAAAGATGTTATTATGTTGTTTGCCTCCCATTAGTAACCTTTAACTTTACCATTTCTTTCAACCTGTGAATATGGATAACCCATAAATAACACTTTTACAATTCACTTACCAAATCTTATAACAAATAAGATACGTCTTAAATAAAATTTAAGCCCTCGATTTTACGTACAGAAAAACACTTAAATACAATTTAATATACGTTGGTCGATCATAGACCCTTTAGCTTTTTGACTACACGCAATAATTTTACACTACTAGAAAACTGATAGCGTTGTGACGCCAAAATGCGTCGGAAATGCGTCACAAACGAGCAATTCCTACTCAATTCCGACGCAAAGCGCGTGTCAGAAAAACCTTCGTCGGAAATTCCTTTCTGACACATTTCCGATACTTTTCTGACACATTTTAACAACTTTTAAAAATTATAATTACCGTATTAATAATACCGTATATGTATAAATACGGTAGTAATTTTTAGTTTTCCGACGCAATTTTGACACATATGTAAGTTGATTTCCGACGCAATTTTGACACATATGTAAATTGTTTTCCAACACAATCCTGACACATATCAAAATTGTTTTCCGACGCATGTAAGAATTGTTTTACGACTCAATTCCGACGCATATATGAAATGTTTTCTGACGCAATTCCGACACATTTGTTTTTTTGTCAGAATATATTAATTTTCAAAATCAAAATAATCCAGATTTTATTTCCTGCTAAATACATAAAAAAAACCACAAAACCTGTTTTAACAAAACAACCACAAATCGACTCACCAAACAACCTTTGCCAATTTAAACTCAAAATACAATCAAAGTCATTACAAACTAACATATCTAAAACGATACATAAAAAACTAATATCAAGAACAAAATATTATAGCCACTTCTACACCTCTTTGTATTGCTTTGCCCATATTTGTTGCATTCCGTGCTCTCCTTCCAACTCCCATTTGAACTTGAATCTACAAATTACACTTTATAAAACTAGCAAACAAACACTACATAATAACAACTATATTAATAATAACAATAATATAAATGATGGTGATGATGAATAATAACAACATACCTTGTCTATGCCGGGAAATTTGCCAAATTATAAGCCGCATTTATGCTGAAAAAATGCTAATACAACCTGCATTTTGAAAAAAGAATGGTCAGAAATATAAGTTTTAACACTAGGATGGTAGTAAACAATTGAAAGTGGACATACCATGAGATAAATTCAAAACAATTCTAAAAGGTATACAACAACCAATATTCCTAACAATCCAATTCGTCTTCATCTGAAGAGTGGTCAGAAAAACCCTCTTCGGAACCATCATCGGTTGTGTCCTCTTGGCTTTCAAATTCTGTCTCTTCAAATAGTTCGTCTTCGAATCTTTCATAATCCTCTACTAGCTGGGTATCGTCAAATCTTTCATCATCCTCCATCGGTTGGGTATCTGAGACTAGGCACACGGGTTCATTCCTAGTCACTTCAGTGGCAGTGGATAGTGTGCTGGCATCAGACCCGTCCCACAAAGGCTCATTGGCTTTGCTCTAACATGGTATAGAATGCCTCGGCTGTATGATTTGGATCTTGTGGTCCTTGTTGATAATGAGGATGATGATTTTGATGCATGCTTTCCATAACCATTTGATCGTGCCCGGTATATTCACCAAGATCGTCATCATTGTCTTGCGCCGCATGTTGAGACAACACGAGGTTTGAACAATGACCAGAGTCTTGCATATGAAATGATTCACCATGCAAATACCATACCTTATAATCATCCATGAATCCTTTGTTATATAGATCACCCTCAACATCCTCTCTCTTCTTGTAACGACGATTTTTGCATATGCGGCACGGACACCTGATTACCGAAACCTTGATACCTTTTGTACGATCAGTTTGCCAATCATTTGTGTTGGCAAAAGCAAAATCCAAAAAACGTTTAACATGCGATACAAATGCATGGTTGAAAAACCCATTGCTGGTGGTTCTCATCGGGTACATCCAATCTCTATTAGATGCCATTGTTTTCAATCTGTTATTAAAATTCCACAAGTTATATATATTTTATCCAAAGTACTACATATTAATTTGTTGAATATAAAGATAACATCTAGGAACTTGAGTGAAATAACATACAGAGAAATAACTATAGTTCTATATATTATATAGTTCCATTCATCCACACTTTTTATTTAGTTTCTTTTCATGTATGAGTACCTGGTCATATAAGCATCTAATATTTACCACTGTTAAGTTGCAGGAAGGGGGGGGGGGGGGTACCGATTTGGGACCAAACTAAACTTGTTCCCCTTAAAAAGTTGCCAAATTCAACTTTGGCCCGTTTGACAATCTGTTGTTTATATATGCATACCACTTATGGTTAATTTGTTAAAAAAGAATAGCATTCGGTTAGTTACTTTGGCCAATCTATTATTTAGTTACCAAGTCTTCCCACAACACATGATTATTGCTAAATTTTTTAAGTAATATATAAACTAGTAACATACAGTAAGGTTTTTCAATCAACAATTTGTAAACTATTAAAATACATTTAGCTATTCACAATTTAACATACAAATTGAATTAACATATAAACTATTAACATACAGTAGCTTACAAGGGTTAGAATGGTGAAAATTAGGGCATAGACGTGAGAGGGGTTCGAGGCCGACGGTGAAGAAGCGAGCAATCCATGGCGAGAGGTATGAGCGAGAACGGAAATGGGCTACGGTGAGAACTAATTACACCGTCGAAAGCTGAAAGTGAGAGAATGAAAGGGCCAGAGTTGATATGTTAGTTTGAACCTGGTATTGTTTTTTGTTTTAAAAGCCAAGTAGGAGAAAGAAAAACTAACCAAACTACTATACATACATAGTTCTAAGATTTGGTAACAATATGAATATGTGTCTGATGGTGAAGACATGTGGTTAATTCTGTGTACATCCAAGTTCGAATCTGGATCCTAGTGTTTTTAGTTTTGTTTAAAATATAAGGTTAAAATTAAATTCCAGAAGTCTAGAATGCGTAGCAAATACGTATCAAGTTGCTACGCATCTTCAAAATTCTACTTTCATTTTTCGTTTTTAAAGTTCAAACAGTTGTTTTCTTATTCCATATTTCGCACAAAGTCATTATAAATGAAATGCTTGTACTTCACAAACTTAAACATATTATACGTTTACATAAATATGTGTGTATAACTAGAACTTATGACAGCTCTTTATAATTGTATAAGTAAAACGGTGACGCTACATGCGTATTTACGATAATTATATAGCATGTATGAGTTAGGGAAAAAATATTCCCCCATATAACGAAGTTGTAGAAAGAAATGGATGAAAAAACACACGTTTTACCCTCGAGAGACCAAAAACAAGTTCTAGCAGTCAGAAATGTGTAGCAAATTTGTAGCAACTTACTACACATTTGCCACCAAATAAACGTTGCGTCATAAATGCGTCGGAGCTTACATTATCGTTTTTTATTAATGTATCAATAAAATTTACAAAATTAAATGTTGTGTCGGAATTGCGTTGGAAATTCAGACACATTTCCGACACAATTTGTATTTTCTACTTAATAACCGTATTAACAATAAAATTATACAAAACTGAAATATTGCGTCGGAAATGCGTCAAATATTCTGACACTTTTCCGACGCAATTTGTATTAATATTTCGATTAACATATAAAAAAATTAAAATTGCAAAATTAAATATTTGTGTCGGAATTGCATCGGAAATTCCGACTCGCTTCCGATATTATTTAGTTGTTGTCAGAAATGTGTAGGAAAGTACGTTAAAAGATTATGGTTTCACTTTCCATAGGAAATGCGTCATAAACGCGTCGTAAATTCTAACGCAAAAATTTGCGTCACAAATTTTCATAGCAATGGCACCCATTTTCTAGTAGTGTTATTCGTGTATTCTTCGTCTATTAAACGTTTAAAAGAAAAAAGTTTAATTGCAATAATTCAAATGCTAAAGTTAGTCAAAGTTTATAATTACTTAGAATCTAAGGGAAAAAAAGGAGAGGATCCATACAATTCCACACCCTAGAAGATTCATTTTGTTATCACATACTATTTATATGTACATTGTGTCACGTGTTCAATGTATGGAGTCAATAATATAAGTCTAAAGTTACTCCTAGATTTGACTTAATTTTAATCCAACCATGAAGCCATTCAAATAAGTATACTAAAATAATAACCTACACGACTATATTAAAATAACAATCATATAAAATTACTCTCTTTCACTTCATAAATCGTGACGGATATCTTCTTTTATCCTTTTAATGATTATAAACAAGAAAATAATCCATTTAGTTACTATCACTTGAAAGAACAAATTATATTTTTTTTAGAAAATGAACAATCGTAAGTGATGACGAATCTATTTCGTTTATAAAATAAAAAGTAAAAGCATTAATATGTGGGGAATGGCCACTGTGACATAAATTTAACTTTGTTTCCCACTTGATTAATCATTTACTTGGTGACGAACCGAAATAATGATGTTTGAAAGGTAAGTTTATAGGTGGTAGAAGATGATGTGTGCACCTTTGTTAACAACTGATTGGCTTACGCCTTTGATGTATAAGCCATCACTATACGTATTTACTTTAAATATTTATTTGAATGGCATGTCACAATTTTATCTTTATCAAGTATATATATATATCAACTCTATTATTTTTAAATGTTATATATCAACTGGGTTTGAATAAAACATGTTATGATTAATTTGGTTCAGTCAAAATAGACCATTTTTAAAAAGTTTCATTTGAGTCAATAAGATTTCTGACCCAAATTTACCAAGGTTAAAGAGTACTTAACAAAACATACATCAAAAGTAGTTTAATCACTATGCTTTTTAAAGTTTTGCATACGTATGTATTCAATGTCGACACAAAAAAACTACAATATTCATAAAAGGACCCTACGTAATATAAGGCCACGACTTGTGAAAACCGTGGTTGGGCAGTAAGAGCCCCGCCACGTGGGCATCTAAGGTGCGACAAACTACCGTAGCATGCATGCAGGGGTGCTAGGGTGGGCAAGATGATAAAGATAACGGGCATAGAGCAAGGGATTGTTGAATTCTTTGTTAACAAATAATTAGAGATACATATATTATCAAAATTGGGGTGTGAAATATGAATCTTCACTGCTTGTGTGACACTTTTTTTTTACTTTTAAATTTTAACCATAACAAATGCCCTAAGTAAAAAAGTTATCAAAACTAAGTAAGCATCATGTTAAAAAAATGGCCAGTATATAGGATAACCAGAGATCATTTAACAATAATAAGTATAATTAAAATATATCATAGTCATCTTTAAGTAAAGCTACATGAAAAGAAAATGTGCTATGCAATCCAATATAAATCTTGGAAAGAAAGCTACATATGCAAAGAGACAATGATACCTCATGTTCACAATTTTTTCATTTCTTGGTGGGAACGTGTGGGGCAACGGTGGTGTAGTCGGAAAGATCATGAAAATGGTTGTTAGTTTTCACCGAGATACATATTGATACTCGAAGTTAGGTGTTTAAGACTGTTAAAGTTAAAAAGATAGCATTAAAGAGTCATAGATATTTGCACGGATTCCATGGAGTCATGATTATATGTAGCTTAAAGAATACACCAAACATGGCTAGTGGTTTTAGGGCCAATAGAAAGAGGAGCATTAGATGGTTTGGGTGCGGAGAGGTGGTCAATACTGGTGGTGACGACGGTCATCGAAGAAAATGAAGTCAATGGCTAGAAAGGGGATGATAGAATTCATATCAGGCCGATACAACGTAATTTATGAAAAGTCACATAAGCTGATTGAATATGTATTAATAATAATACAATAGATATATATTACAAAGTAATCCTGATTAACTGCGAGGAAGAGACTGTTTGACAGCATCTGCACCAATAAGTGTTAAATCAATAAAAAGTCTGACTGGGTAAGAAACTCTAAGTCAGTAAATGCTGAAACTGTTTGTTTGAACCTTTGAATAATTGTATAAAATGACTATTTTATTCCTTCGCCTACTTTCCCTCAAAGATTACCAATCAAAAATAAAATGAAAGTTAAATTGAAATTGAAACAAAATAAACTAAAACAGCCTTCAAAGATTACCAATCAAAATTCTCAGTTTAAATCAAAAGTCAAAATCGATATAAGAAATAAAACTGAGTTCGGGAGCAATGAAGGACAAAAAAAACCAAAAATAATCAAAACGTTCATTCAAGTGTTTCTGCACAATTAAAACACTTCTTTGAGTCCCAATCGAATGAATAGTGAAAAACAACTCAAAACATTCATTAACGGGTCATATAAATTAGATCATATATGAAAAGACACCACACAATATCGATGGGTCAATTTCAATCTAGTCTTGAAAGTTCAGTTTCGTTTCCAAGCTAAAACAATATCTTGTTCCAGAAGTTCAGTTTCATAAACGACTTCAAAAACAAATAACGATAGGCCAATTTCAATCCAGAAAATCAACTAGCCATAAGTCAAGTTATGTTTCATGGTGGCGATAATGGGACAGGGCAACTCTAATGTTGCCATTTTACTCCAAAGGCTCAAACAAGATGCTAGATTCGAGTGTAGGTAGGTGACGTGTAGGAGAGAAAGGAACGAGCGTAAAAAAAGAGGCATGGGGATTAGATCTATTTGTCATTCATCTATGTTTTAAAATGAACGGGTAAATGTTGAACTATCAAGATGCCTTCTTTTAGTGAACCAAACACGCTTAACCAAGACCGATTCACATAATGAAATTATTAAGAGGCTACCATAAAACCCGTAACTAATTCTTTAATAACCTAGATAGGATAAAATAGGCAGCAACTTTATGGTAGTAATATTATCCTTCGTTTTGTTCACCGAAAATATATTGATGATCTCTTTCAATCCTAAAGAATGAGGAGGTATTGGAAGAAGGAAGTGGGGGTCAGCTTGATGAATAAATAACTTAGAATGCATTGAACGTACACCACTTCATGTGCCCAAAAGACAATGTACGTATGTGGTTAGATTTAAAGTATAACTGAATACGAAGAATAAAGAAAGTAGCCAAAAGTAATGCTACCTTTTTGCTCATGCACTCAACGAACACCTTTCGCCCCAAGATATTTTGAATATAAAAAAGTATATGTACAATGTAATTGCCCTTTTAAGTTTTAACCTTCTATACACATACCGATAATTAAACTCGGTTTTAATTTGTTTTTTATTTAATTATTTGAACTTCATCGATCTTATCGACATTTTCATGTTAGGTTTTATTTAATTAATGGCCGATGCCTGATTAATTATAAAATAAACATTAACTAATAACTAACAAGATCGAATATATCTCTCACACATAAAAAATAAACTAATTAAACATCTATGTTTAATTTATCAGTAATATCTATGTTTCATCAGTAGAAATAAAAGGTAAAATTTATACTATATAAAACATTGTTGGAATTATGAGAACAAAAAAAAAAAAAAAAAAATTAAACATCAACCAATAATAATAATATAACACGTACGAGGGACAAACTGAATTATCCATTCATTATGTAATTAATAATTACCATAACTGATGAGCAAAACATTTAACAAGAGTATCTTAATAAAACGATCACTCTTGTTTTCACATAAACACACCCATAGCCACCATTTCAAGAAATGATCACCAAAATTAAAAGAAAGAAAAAAAAAACAAATTTTGCTCCTGATCCTACGTGATTCGAATTTACAAGGATCTATATCTATATATATTTTATATAGATACCGTGATTCCTTTCAAGCACGTACGTACTTACAAGGTTCTTATTTAGCAATTAATTTTGCTTTTATTAATTCATGTTTTTTTATGTGATTAATGATGGTGATTTGAATTTTTTTTTTTTTTTTTTTTTATTATTATTGAATTTTTGTCAGATAATGATGGTGGATTCTGTTCATAATTGTAGGCAACGTTATTATTGCAAGGCAATAACTGTTCATGTAGCAGCCGTAGGTTCAGTGCATGGCGTATGTCCCGTAACTTTTGTTCGAGCATCACGGATTCGGATACCAGCCGCTGGTTCTCCTGCCGTACGAGTTGTCCATGAAGGTTCACAACACGTAACCGGTTCACTAGGTCACGGTTCCCGGTCTTAAGCCGGTTCAACTGGCTCCTCATGTTCTCCAAATGCTTTTGTTTTCTCACCCGGGACCGACGTGCGGATTCACAGTTGGATATCTTTCGTCTACGCTTACGCTCTTACATCGTGTTGATATCATCGGGGTGGTTGGTTACAGGAGTGGAATTGTCAGAGCTGGAAATGGAAAACACCGGTTCTTGTTCAGGAATTGAGTGAACAAGAACCAGCGTTTGTGGTGGGCCCCAAGGGGTAACACCCTGGGTTTCGAAGAAGCCGCCGACGGTTAAAACTTCGGACAACATTGCCGGAAAAACGATGAATATATTATTAAAGAAGGAGGGAGGAGGAAAGGGAAGAAACGATGGGTTGTGTGGCGGTATTTATTGGTGAATTTGTGATTGTGCATTATTGTCAAAAATAATATTTTATTTTAAGGTAATTACTTTTGAGTCATGTGGCACTTAATTGTGGGTCTAATGTTGTCTTTTGGAAAAGTTGT